>NC_141027.1:19352500-19530000 GCF_052040795.2 Danio rerio | reverse complement strand
TTAATTTATTTATTTATTTATTAAATTAAAAAATCTCAGGTTCTTCAATACAATAAAAATAGTTATAGTAATGTAAAATATTATTAGTGTTCAAAATAATTTTGAATTTTTTTTGCATTAAAAATAAATTTACAGCATTATTACTCCAGTTTTCAGTCTTGCATGATCATTCAGAAATCTTTTTAATAGGCTGATTTTGATGCTCAAGAAATATTTTGTCTTAATACATTTGTAGTAATTGTAATTCCCAAGTTTTTAACAAGTAGAATAATAAATAAGTAGAAAGTCACTGTAAATGCAGTTAAATGTTAAGAAACAATATATTCAACATTTGAAACATCTTACGAACCATTATTAGCATCAATCATAATTTAATACAACAACAACTGACATTTTACAATCAGTTTTGAAGGATCAAGTGACAATAGATTGGAGTAATGGAGTAATTGCCATTGAAGTATCGAATTACATTTTCATTCATTCATTCATTCATTCATTTTCCCTAGGCTTGGCCCCTTTATTCATCAGGGGTCGCCACAGTGGAATGAACCACCAACTTATCCAGCATATGTTTTATGCAGCGGATGCTGTTTCAGCTGCAACCCACTATTCAGAAACATCTACACACACTCTTTCACACACATACACTACGGCCAATTTAGCTTATTCAATTGACCTATAGCGCATACCTTTGGACTGTGGGGGAAACTGGAGCACCTGGAGGAATCCCACATGAACACAGGGAGAACATGCAAACTCCACACAGAAATGCCAACTAACCCAGCTGGGACTTGAACCAGAGACCTTGTTGCTTTGAGGCAACAGTGCTACCCATTGGGCCACTGCGCCTCCCTGATAAACACTTTCAATTCATTAAACTAGAACATGTGTAATAATATTTCACCATATTACTTAATTTATATTGATTATAGACTTGATGAACATGAGAAACTTCTTTCAAAAACATTTTACAAATCTAAATTATTCCCAACATTCGATGGCAGTTTAAATTATTTAAAAATCTCTAAAGATGTACAATATTGTTGCCACATACTTGTTGAATCCTGCAATCCCGAACACCACTCTGCAGGCATCGTCACTTACAGCAATGCAACAGATTCCAGGTTCATTTTTCAATCTCTTCCGCACCTGCCCAATCCAAAGAATATTCCACTTACACACTACGCAGAGAAGAAGATGCATTTCACCTTAGAGCAATGGTCTCAAACTCAATTCCTGGAGGGCTCTGCATAGTTTACCTCCAACCACCTCCAACTCACACCTGCTTAATAGTCTATAGTAGTCTGGAACAGCTTGATTAGTTGGATCAGCTGTGTTTGATTGGAGTTGCAGCAAAACTGTGCATAGCTGCGGCCTTCCAGGAAATGAGTTTGAGACCTATATCTTAGAGCAAGTGTAACCCTGCTCCTGGAGATCTACCTTCCTGCTGAGTTCAGCTCCAACCCTGATCAAACACACCTAAACCAGTTAATCGAGACCTGAACAGCACTGGATAATTACAGGCAGGTGTGTTAAATATGGGTTGCTACTGAAATCTGCAGGATGGTAGATCTCCAGGAACAGGGTTGGTCACCCCTGCCTTTGAGCTTAGTTAGCAATGTGCCCATTTTGTTTGTATTTAAAACTACATGACTCATTATTGAACAGATCAGCCTGTGATGATTGGCGTACCATGCCCCGTTGTGTGTCCCAGAGGGTGAGGAATGGAGCATGCTGGGCCTCACTGTAGTTGGAAACCACCAAGTGCTCTCCATTATGAGTGATTGCAGCAGTACGGAGGCTCAGAAGGGACCATCGGTCCTCAAGTGTGTGCAGATGCTCCTCAGAAATCACACTGAAGACATTAAGATGATGGGCAAAGTATGAACATACGACCACCTGAAGTGATACACAAAGAAAACATCAATTCAAAAATTATCTTTACATCCATAACAAACTTGATTGCTTTGCTGTTTTCTCCTCTTTGTTTAGTGTGTAAGATCAGTTTCCTATAAAAGTGATTTTTATTTCACTTAAGAGAATGGCTCTAGGCCTACCTTAGAGTAAATGCATCCATCCTTTTTAATCAACCCAGGCTCATTACGGATATGTACCCAGGTCTACATTTCTGGGCACAGCGAAATACATAACTGGTCTGCTCACAGCTTTTATTTTTGTAAACCCACCGGAGGCAGCTGTGTATGCTTTTTGGTGATCTCAACTTTCTCTAATGTGTCCTCTTCTCGTATAAATCCACCAGAGGGCGCAATATACACTTTAGTTGACCAGGCCAGCTTGCTGTCGACTGACTGACTGACTGACCCACCCACCCCCTCAAACGATGTCGTTGCAGTCAACTCCACTCTGTGTCCCAAGTCCATGTGCGTACTATGAGCTACTGGGCAAACTGGTAACACTGGAAAATCCGTCTGTACAAAGGTAAGTGGTCTTCTGGTAGTGCTTATAGTAACAGAAGCAATCGACAACGTCATACTGCCATAGCGTTTATTTTAAAGACAAAATGCAGCCATACATACCTCTGGCTACATAATTTGCACTCTCCAAAAATGTAGACAGGGGTACGTATCCACAACGAGCCTGTGTTGTTTTTAATTTTTCTCCAAATGTCTATGTAACATTTTGACATATTATCTGTATGTCTTTGGAAAACAAAAAGATGAAGCTTACTGAATTAGCATGATGTTGCCAAGTCTTTTGAGAAAGAGTTAAGATAAAAAAACTGAACGTTTGAGTTTAGTTTTAATTTCCCTGCTTGATCATTTTAACATTGACTCATATGGTAAAACTCATGCTATTAATAACTGTTTACAGTTGCTTTATAAGTCTTTAAAGCTAAATACCGGCTACTATGGTAAAGATGCATTTCTTACACAAGATTGAGGTTTTTGGCCAAGCAGAGCACTATAGTTTTTTCAGAAGGAGGGGCTTGCGGAAACTTAAACTGGATCAGAGTGTTTCAGACAGGCTGAGAATAGAGGTGTTGCAACAAGTTGAAGTCCGCATGAACTGAAAGCTGTGACAGTTTTTTTTTTTTTTTTTTTGCATTGTGACTCAGTTTCTAGAGAAACAGAATATTAAATGACAAAACAGTGGGCGTGGCTTGTTTTTTTCTACTGCGAGCTGATTGGATGTAGTAAAGTTGGCATTGCAACCGGTCTTTTTTTGCAACCGGTATGCGTAATTGAACCAGTGTGACGTAGGTTGGTAATTCCCCTATTGGGCGTGGTTAACATTTAACCACGCTCCTCCAACGGCCCTTTTTTACAGTGCTATGACAACAAACAGAAATGGCGGGGAGTTTGTTTATGTAAGGTTCTAATAACGCTTCTAAAATCTTTTTTCCCATATTTCCCAACTTTACTACATCCAATCAGCTCACAGTAAAAAAAACAAAAAAAACAAGCCACACCCACTGATTTCTCATTTAATAGTCACTGTGCAAAAAAATACAAAAAAAGCTGTCGCAGCTTCCGGTTCATGCATTTTTGTTATCATGTGGACAGAGATTTTTTTTTAAAGAAAGCGAAGAAAACTTTTTATAAAAATACCTGTGTATGTGTGGATCTGGTCTTAGAGCATGTTCATTGTTAGCGACTAGGGATGCTCCGATCAGGATTTTTGCAGCTGATACTGAGTGCCGATTCCTTGTCATGTGATCGGCCTATACAGAGTACCAATTCTGATGCTTCAATCTTTATAATGCATAAAAGTTTATTTTCCCTATAATATATACTCATTTTTTTTTCTCCTTATCTAAGAGAATAAATTAAGGATGCAGCATATAATTCCTTAAAAATGGATATTATAACTATTTTGTGTGGACATGTCATAATGGTCAGGAGTTTTACAGAAAATAATAGATAAAACAGAGTAAAAAAATCAGTAAGCAATGATTAACAATGCAATTTAGAAACATTTCAAAAGATGGAAGAAGAATTCAACATGTCTTGTTGAAGAAAAAGTTTGGAGAGCATAATTGATGCATAAGAAGATAACCAATCTAATGCTTAGAATATCAGGCTTGGAGTGTCTCTCAATCTGTTCTCTTATTCACTCACTCTCGTCACCTCTTCCTCTGCTTGCAAACTCCATAAATAAAAACCTGTGATCGGTTCATGAGTTCAGCCAGATTGGCAAGTGCCAATTGAGTCATGGAATGTGATTATCGACCGAAACCGATCTCCGGCTGATCAATTAAAGCATCACTATTGATCAGATAAAACATAAAATATTGGCCAAATAACTAATGGATTATTTCTGCCATGAGAGTGTTATTCGTTAATGCTGGAACATTTAGTGTATTTGTCAACTAACAGTATTGATCAATGTACCTGCTCATCTCCACTGAGAAGATACTGGTCTATAGAGTTGAACTTCTCTCTTTCGAAGCGCTTCTGTTCATCTTTCTTTCTCTTCGCCTCACGCTCTTGTCGAATCCTTTTTGCATTCTGGGCTTCGGTGCGCCTGTCCCATGGCATCACTAGACCTGAGCAACAAGTAAAAGTAATAGTAGAAATACAATCAAATGTATCTGCTTAAAATGCCAAAAAGAAAAAGCGCAGTATTTGTACACGGCAATTTACTAGTTTGTAATACAGCTATGGAAAACACTTAGACACCAGTTGAAAATTTAATTTATCTCTGGATTCATTATTAATAGTTCTGTTTTCAAGTAAAACATAATTATAGCTTTATTGTGACTACTGATGACATTTCTTCTTGATTCAAAATAAAAATGTAATTCAACTTTAACAAGAAAGCAGCAATTGAAGCCTAAAAAGAAACAGCCCAGTTTATTTCTTTTTCTTTTCATTTATTTATTTTTTTCCCATTTTTCTTGAATTTATTTCTCTTTTCAATTTGCTTTACCTCATATACTGCATATGATGTTAAAAACTGCTGTAAAAAATAATGTATACACGTAAAAGATGGTATCAGAATTTATGTGCCAATGTAAAGAATGAAATATAGGAATAACATAATATAGCAAACATGAATTTCAAAACAAGAATAATAAAACAAGAATAATATTTGGTTTATTCTTTAAACTACTGACATTTCTTCCATATTTAAATTATATTCATATTTATTTATTTATTTATTTATTTATTTATTTATTATATTTTACACTTCTCAAGGAATACTTTTAGCCACATACTTAGGCCTGTCAGGGTAAAGAATTTTTGTTGTGCAAAATATTGTCACAGAAATTGTTGTGATAAGTCATATTATTGTCATTTGAGATTATCATATGACAATGATTATACAATACTATAATAATTTTAATACCCTTAAAGACTTTCAAGAGACAACAAACTTTTCATCCTTAAGGTTATTTAGATTTGGTAATCTGATATTAAAACAGTAAATGTCTTATTATATATCCTACTAAATGTCCTATTAAGTAAATGCCGAATTCTAATGTCCTTGTAAAATGACTTTACTGTTATTTGTGATTTTGTAAATATATATTGAATTACCAAAAATTGTTTAGGTCATGTGCAAGCATTGCTCAATAAGTTTACAAGTGTACATTTACACCCAGAATCTATACTTTGCGATTTTATTTATTTTTATTATTTTTTTTTATGACATCTTACACCCCTGTGTTTATGTACAGTTTTAATACCTTTCTTCTCCTTTGAGGGCATAATATGTGAATCTGTGTCCATGCTGAGGAGCAGGCTTTCTTTGTAGGACGACTTAATACGTCCTTTAATATAGCCAGAGCCCAGATCCCACAATATCAGATGATCCCTGCACACCACATATCCACGCAGCCTCGTGATTATTACTCAAACTAGACTAAGCAATATTGTAATTTTCTGTTTCTATTGAATGAGGAAGTAACAAAATGATGTAGTTCTTACCGTGTTTCTGAAAGGCCCAGCAGTATTTCACCCTCCAGGAGATGATAGTCCTGCTGAGGACAGGGCACGATGAACAGTCCAGTTTGTTTCTTGATGTAGCTCTTTTTAAGAAGGTCATACACCAACAGGGTCTGCAAAAAATAGGAAGTATAACAGGAAACAGTTTGTAGACAGTAAAATACTTGAGTAATTGTACCCAAAAATGACAATTCTGTGCTAATTATGTCAGCTTCACATAATTCCAAACCCATATGACTTAACTTCTTCTGCTGAATATAAAAAAGATAGTTTGAGAAATGTATTTTGTCAAAATATACAGTATTTTTAGTGAAGTTTAATATATTAAACTAATTTCGTACGTGCTCATGATTGACCCAGCTGGCTCATATTAGCTTATCACGATTCTCCAATCAAAGGACCCTAAGTTCCTATATATATTCTCTTTTTCTCTCTACAACTATCTTCGTCTTGAATAAGCCCCCCTCCCCCCCTTCTTCCACCTTTATCCAGAACGTGGGTTTCTAAATATGCTCTACATTATAGACCAAATAAACCTACGTCTCTTTTACTAGACGTCTCGCTCTCAGGAAGTTCACCTTGGCCTTAGCTTCGGGGAAGTTTTGAAATCGCCCTGAGCTCAATCTCCCCTCGCCCTGCAAAGGGAGGGAGCCCTGGACTCGAGGATCCCTTGAGCTCAGGGCTCTCTCCCGGGACGGCATGCCAAACAAACTGTTGTAAGTTATGAGTTAAGTATAAACTCTTAAATAATTGTTTGGCTGCCTGCTTTTTTATTGCCAAACTTGTACAATAACAGGTAAATATAACAATTATATCTCTTAAGTGTAAATATAACATGCAGAGGAAAATAAATTATAACAATGACAAAGAAAATAAACCATAATGCTTGGTTGTCATAATGCTTTTCTTGTTGTTAGTAAATTTAAGAGAGGAAACAAGTGTTAAATACTACAAATTGAGAATAACAAAGGAGATTTAGCCATTTCTGCTTATGAATAAAAAAATTGCATTCAATATAAAAAGTGTAAAAATATATTCAAAAGATAAGAACTTAGCAAATGCTTTGATTTTCTTTTTACAAGTGTTGTCAATTTCCTGTAGAATCAACAGTAACTTACTGCCAGCAGTTCGCCAGAAACAGCAAATCAATAACAGCAAAAATACCGTATTGACATCCACAGCACCATTTATCTTGCTGTATATGTATTGACAGTATTGCGTATCTTTACTATAAACTATGCTGTCATTTTCACAATGCAACATTAGAATACAGTAACATACCGCATATTGTAACTGTCCTACCATAAAATACAGTTAAATTACAGTTAAATACTGTGTCATTTACAAAATTCATTAACAGTGTGGAAGTGAATGATGATTCAATGATTTGGATCACTAACTTTAATCAAAAACATATTTTAGTTGATGCAAAAAATGTGATTTTGTGCAAAAAAAAAAAGGACATTAATGGCCAAATATTTTTTTGGATAGCATTATTTTTCAAAATATAAAGTCAATATTTTAAGAAATATTCTTTGTGTTTTTGTCTGAAAAGAAATGAATGGCAAACGAAAGTGTACACACACTACATGAAAACACAACGTTTTTCTAGGGGGTGAAACAGTGGCTCAGTGAATAGCAGTGCCGTCTCACAGCAAGAAGGTTGCTGGTTCGAGTCCTGGCTGAGTCAGTTGGCATTTCGGTGTGGAGTTTGCATGTTCTCCCCGTGTTCGCGTGGGTTTCCTCTGGGTGCTCCAGTTTCCCTCACAAGTTCAAAGTCATGCACTATACTGTAGGTGAATTAAATAAACTAAACTGACTATAGTGTATGTGTGTGAATGAGTGTGTATGGATGTTTCCAGTGCTTAATTTGTGAATTGCGAGATCCCGCAACTGATCGGGGTAACGGACCTGGCATGTTACCCGAGGATGGAGAGGTGAATGAGAGTGTATGGGTGTTTCCCAGTGCGAAGTGAGGAGTGGGTGGATGGTGGAGGGGTGTCGCGGACGAAAGTGAGCAGGGTGGGGGTGTCGCGGACAACAGTGAAGAGGGTTTGGGAGTCGCGGAAGAAAGTGAAAGTGAACAGCGGACGGGAGAGAGAGCGGTTGAGGAGGGGGATCGGTAAAAAGAGGTGCCGGATCAGACTTCAGAGGTTCCTGATCTGCCCTGTTCCAGCACAAATTAAGGTCTGGATGTTTTCCAGTACTGAGTTGCAGCTGGAAGGGCATCCGCGGTGTAAAACATATGCTGGATAATTTGTTGGTTCATTCCGCTGGGGCGAACCCTAATGAATAAAGTGACTAACCTGAAGGGGAATGAATGAATAAAATCTTTCTATGTTAGGCAACCAAACCAACTTTCGTCAATATACAGAGAATATTTGTGAATTTTGCAATAATGGATGTGACCGGCAACCAGAATTGTTTTATGAACAAGATTTGTAAAAAAAAAAAACAAAAAAAAAAACATAGATGACTAAATCCCTGTTCAGACAAAACAATTGTTATTCTTTGTTATGACAGTCAGTTTATCAGATTTTGACTAGATTAAATCTTGACAAAACATGGGTACAAAATATACAAAAATAACTTCATGATTAATCATTGCATGACATCTATGATGCGTATGCTGTCGTCAAGAATCCTAACACTAACATTGCTTCAAATTAAAACTTTCTGTAGACTACAGGTTACCTTAAAAAATACATTCATATGAAAAGTCATGCATCACCACAAATAAACCAGTATATGGGAAACACTGTGTCACTATTGAATATAAGGAGTGGTTTTGCTAATTCAAGTACTCATCAGGCTGCTGAAGACCTCGGCCAACAATTGCACACATTTATCTTTTTGTTTTCCCTCAATGAAACATTATACATGCTAGACTTTCTGTGTTGATTTTGTGAAGCATTGGTTGTCGTCAGGGTGTCCACGGTGTCTTAAAAAGTTTAAATTATCAAAAACTAAATTTAGAATTTTGGTAGCAAATTTAGAATTTTAATAATAATAATTATAATAATAACAAAAGTCTTAAATTTACTGCAGTATTGTCTTGTAGGTCTTAAATATTTTTTAAACAGGTCTTAATATACATACAAAATACACTTTGTTTATGATAGCTTAAAAAAAAGATTTAATATTGTTTTAAAGAAAGATTACATTGAAAAAAAATATACAACTTGCATATATAAAACTAGAGTTAGCTTGTTTTGACACAATATTTAAGTTTTTTGCTAATAAATAACTAAAATATTTATTATTAATTTATTATTATTGTATTATCTAATTTATTATTCCTTCATTCATTCATTCATATTCCTTTGGCTTAGTCCCTTTATTCATGAGGGATCGCCACTGCGGAACGAACTGCAAACTATTACTGCATATGTTTTAGATGCCCATCCAGCTGCAACCCAGTATTGGGAAACACCCATACACTCTCAATACACATATACACTGTGGCTAATTGAGTTTATTCGCCTACTTCATGTCTTTGGACTGTGGGGGAAACCAGAGCACGCGGAGGAAACTCACACACACACACACACACACACACACACACACACACACACACAGGGAGAACATGCAAACTCCACACAAACTGATCCAGCCAAGAAAACTAGTGACCTTCTTGCTGTGAGGCAACAGTGCTAACCACTCAGCCTTAAATGTATTTTTTTATAAATAATTTTTTGATAGGGCAAATTAAAATCTTTTCCATTTGAGCTATTTGGAAAAACTTAGCATTTGCCCTGTATAAGTCTAAACCTTCATTCATAATGCTCTTAAAGATGTCTTAAAGTCTTACATTTTAACTTAATGAAACCTGCAGAATCCCTGCTCGTGCACTATGACACACTACACAAGAAGAATCTTGTGTCTCGACGGCCAATTGTTGTTTACGTTCAAATCCTACATAAAGTAAATTGTGCAAAGCTTTAAACAGTTTTGTGTATTCTGAAGCTTAAATGTTCTTTTTGTGTGAACTATCCCTTTAATCGAGTAGCTTAGCATATAAGTCCGAATATTTGTGCTATAGTACATCACATGACAAGAAATATACTCCGTACCTTTGTAAAATGTGATGTGTAGCACAGAAGTACCTGGTAAACAGCTGCGTCAGTGAAGTTGGAGATAGTTAGGTCTGACAGTATGTAGATTTTCAGGTCTCGTATTAGAGCGATGTCTGAACTTGAGAACAGGCCATGCTCAACCTGTACAGGACGACCCTTCAGTCGCACCCGAGCCACATTCCAGATCCTCACTGTACCGGGACGTGTACTTCGACACACTACATACCTGATTCAGAGGAGAGCTTTACTTCAAACATATGACTTATAAGGACTTTTTTCAATTGAATTTTATTAAATGTGTATAAAACTAGTCAATGATGTAAGATGTATTGCAATTGCCAATGAAACTGCTATTTATTTGTATTATATGGGTTTATCATTTAATAATACTTTGTTGCATATCTGTCAACCTTTCAATCAAAAAACAGCTTAGATTTTATATTGATAAAAATAGTTAATTGTGTACAATTTAAAAAAATTATAAATATTTTTTTATAAATGTATTAAATTTTTAAATAGTTAAAAATAAATATTAACTATTATTTAAAAAACAGAAAAACAGAAATTTGTATCACAAAGTAAATTAAAACAGCCCATATTTATTTTATAAAAAGTCACGATTAGCAGAATTATACAAGAGAAATGACAGAAAATGTCTTAAAGGGATAGTTCACCCCAAAATTAAATTTTTATCATAATTTACTCTTTGCTTGTTCAAAACCTTTCTGAGTTTATTCCGTTGAACACAAAAGAAGGTATTTTGAAAAATGCTGACTTGCACAGTAATTTTTTTCCTACTATGGAAGTCAATGGTTCCCAACAACCAGCATTCTTCAAAATATCTTCTTATGTGTTTAACAGAAGAAAGAATCTCATAAAGCTTTAAAACCACATGAAAGACAATAAACGATTATCCAATTTTCATTTTTGGGTGAACTATCCCTTTAAGATTGGCTTGGATAGACCTTCAATTAAAAAAATAAGAACCATTGAACTATACTACATTAATATTACCTAAAACATTTCATAGTACACCCTGTTATGATAAAACGTCACTAAATAGTCTCTGTAACTGCAACAGAGGCCATCAAAGTTGCTTTATAGGAAAATGGCTCCAGATATGGTGATTGTGAAAAAAATATCACCTACTGTCTATCTCAGTGTTTACAGAGATAAACCACATGCGAGCTGAGCAGTGGACTTTGTACCTCGGGTTTTTCTGCATGGTCACAATCTCTGCTGTGCCGTCAATGTGCGCTTTGTGCACATTATATGTGAGTGTTTGGTCATTAATTCTGGATCCCAAGTTCCACATGCGTAAAAGTCGCTCCCCCACACAAAAGCCCACACAGAACCGCAGGTCAGAACACTCTCCTGTAACATGGAGAATACAAGTGAAACATACTCTATACAGATTAATGCATTTCACTACAGTTGAAAAACAAACATAACTGAAATTATTATTTCATAGCAATAAAATGGATGGTAAAGTATAATGGTGTTTGCTGTAGCTCAGTCCTGGAGAGTCGGTGTCCTGCAGATTTTAGCTCCAACTTGCCTCAACACACCTGCATGGATGTTTCTAGAAAGCCTATAAGAGCTTGATTAGCCACCCTAGGTGTGTCTGATTAGGGTTTGAAGTAAACTTTGCAGAACACTGGCCCTCCAAGACCGAGTTTGGGCACTCCTGCTTTTAAGGTATATCATTTGTCCTAATGATGTGGTTTAACTGCATGTGAGCTGTTAGAGTAAATATATTTAGGGAGTCAATCTCCAAGAAAAAAATAATAGTTTAGTATAATAATATATATTCTGCATTAAAGTAATGAGTTCAGCCATGTGTGTATTTTTCTTTGCCAAAAGAGTTGTGCGGTTTAGTGTTTGTGGCAATAATACTGAACTTGTTTATTGACTAACCGTGTGTCATTAGGCCAGGAAAGCGTGCAATGTGTTTATGGTCTTCCGTCTCAATGTTCCAGATAATAATTTCAGTGGTGCCATGGTGAGGGGCGGGGCAGAAGGCCACAATGTGGGACCCGCCTCCTGCAACGGTGACCTGGGAAATGTAGTCCTGACTGCAACCCAAGATGGAGCGCAGATACTGGAAAGATTCAGCGCTGAAGAGTTCAATATGAATGATTTCACTTTGTCTTTTATAGGGGTATCTGTAAAAACCAAAGAGACGTATATAGTGAATTTATGTCAGCAAAAGATATTGCTGTTAATTTACCAAAGATTTTTGGCAACATTTTTCAGCAGTAAAACATTAAAGATGAATTCAAAGTACTGGTTTCAGCTAGAAATCTGTAACCCGTTCACATAAGTTTAAAATATTCCCGCTGACCCCCTAGTGTGGGATTTTTTAAAAGTGGGCATTATTTAGAATACGCCGCTTTCAAAGTTTCCATGTCGAGGTAAATTTAAGACGTGACCTCCACCCAATGATTTATTGCTTTTTTTTTGTTTATTTTTTCCCATTTTCTACAAATATTGACAAACATCCTGAAATATCTGATATTTCAATTTTCAAATATGTGAAAAAACCTGTATTTGATAGTTTGAACAGCTTAATAATGATCATATTATTTGATCTATGACAGGTGATGGGCACTGCCATGTTAGCCTGCGCTGCAGTATGTAGAGCTGCTGGATTTTAAACATGTTAACTTATCAACTTCTCCCAAAACACATACACCTAAAATAACCTAAAACAAAACAAAATTTATAAGTAAACACAAAATTCTACGGTACGGTACAATAAATTCTACTGCTCTAAATTTGAATTTATACGGCTCAGTGCATCCATTGCGAGAAAGTCGATGTGAATTTAGTAACTGATCACAAATGCACTAAACATTCTGATCACACCTGATGAAACGCTCCAGGGACCAGCCTAGATTGATCACCTCAAATCAAACACTCTAGTGACCAGCCTAGACTGATCATACCAGATCGAACACTCTAGTGACCAGCCTAGACTGATCACACCAGATCGAACACTCTAGTGACCAGCCTAGACTGATCATACCAGATCGAACACTCTAGTGACCAGCCTAGACTGATCACACCAGATCGAACACTCTAGTGACCAGCCTAGACTGATCACACCAGATCGAACACTCTAGTGACCTGCCTAGACTGATCACACCAGATTGAACACTCTAGTGACCAGCCTAGACTGATCACATTGGAACGAATGCTCAAGTGACCAGCCTAGATTGATTACACCAGATCGAACACACTAGTGACCAGCCTAGAATGATCACACCAGATCAAAAGCTCAAGTGACCAGCCTAGACTGGTCAGTGGTCACACCAGATTGATCACTCTAGTGACCACCCTAGACTGATCACAATAGAACGAATGCTCAAGGGACCAGACTAGACTGATCACACTGAAACGAACACTCAAGTGACTAGCCTAGACTGATCACACCAGATCGAACACTCTAGTGACCAGCCTAGACTGATCACACCAGATCGAACAATTTAGTGACCAGCCTAGACTGATCACACCTGATCAAACGCTCAAAGTTAACAGCCTAGACTGATTACACTGGAACGAATGCTCAAGTGACCAGACTAGACTAATCACACTGGATCAAACGCTCAAGTGACCAGCCTAGACTGATCACACTAGATCGAACACTGTAGTGACCAGCCTAGACTGACCTCACTGTATCAAAAGCTCTAGTGACCAGCCCAGACTGATCACACTGATGTGACGGTACATGTCAAAAGGCTTAATGTTGTCATAAGGGGGAAAAACAACAACTACATGTTGGGTGAGTCAATTAACAAATATTTGTTTTGCTTTTATTTATTTTGAGCAAATTATCACTTTAAAAGTTGATGCCAATTTTCACATCTAAATGGATTATTCCTTTAGTGTTACCTGCAGAAGAGCAGTAAATACTGAGAGCTGATCTCTACAGCTTGTATTGCCGCTGCAGGGTGCTGAGCTTTCAATGTGGAAGACACAACTCCACCTTTAGCATTGAACACTGCCGCCTCTCCTCCATTCCTACAAATGAGAAACAGAGCAAGAAAGAAATATGAGAAAGCAAGACAGTACGCCTTAGCATTTGTGGTCCGTTTATCAGTCTAGCAACACTTCAGTTTCCATAGCACCTAATCGCAACATGTAAACAAACCAGTCTGGTTGGCTTACTTTCACTTCACTACTAGACTCTACTAGATTTTTACTAGATTTATCTGTTCTTTACCATTCACCGGTCTCATAGATAACATAATTTAAATAACTCTACTGAATATATTTTAAATGTAATGTATTCTGTTGATTCAATGGCTGAATTTCCATTACTCCTGTCTTTAAATGACACCATTCCTGCTCTTTTAGGATCAGTTATTACTGGTTTTAAATCATTAATAATGTTTCTTAACTGAATTGCATTATGCCATGTTCAAAAAAGAATAAAGCTGAATTATGCTACAACAACTAAAACATTTGTTCAGATCATCAGAATCAAAGTTAAAAGTCCCTTATCTTCCCACTTTCGCACCTTAGGAGAACATACAATTGCAAACTTTCCCAATTCTTTCACTTATCACTACTTCTGGTGTTCAGTAATTTGGGCATCTCTTCCGCAGGTCACGTTTCTGAACCTAAAAGGAGTAGTTGAGGTCTAATTTAGACAGGGTGCTTGAATATTCTCCTGACGTCTGCAGCCTCAAATCTGCTGAAGTATAAAACCCCATTTTGCAGTTTTGAGATTTGGAGGAAGTTTTGATGAGAGTGTGTTTCCACAGTATAATGAACTCTTTCATCCAGTGTCTGATTCCTCATTATATGACTTTTTGGAAGATTTTTTGGCCCCTTTACAGCAGAGTAGAGAGGAAATAGGAAATTGCCAGCATTACAATAGACTGAGTTTTAGAAATACAGAGGTCAATGTACTGAGTTAAGAAAGGCATTCGGGGACATAAATCCCGCCTTCTTTGATCTTATTGGCTGCCTAAGTTATTTTGACAGATATAAGCACTTTGCCCATTGTTCAGCTCTGATAGGAAAGTTAGTTCTTGAAGAGGTACAATGTTAATAATAGGCTATTATTTTACAACTAATTAAAGTTTCATTATTTTAGATATAGCCATGATAAAACTATTTAAAAAATGCAATTTTTTTAACTTATATACATTTTCTCCTGATTTGGTAAATGTTAACTCATACATTCTGTAAAAAAAAAAGTTTTTTATGTCAGATGTAAACTCCAAACTGGGGATGAAATCAGATTTGAGTGTTTACATCTTGCAATTTTGACTTCTTTTTCTCAGAATTGTGTCTGTTTTGCACGATTGTTTTTCACAATTTTAACTTTTATTCTCACAATTCAGAGAAAATTATTTTTTTAGGTATAAACTCTGAAATGCAATGCATAAAATCCCAATTTATGTAAAAAATAAACTGAATTAAAATAAAATAAAATGTAATCTTGGAATTACAAAATAAAAAAAGTAACATTTTGTCTTACAATTGTGCATTTATACACTCAAAAATTATGTTTGTTGCTTGTTTAAACTGCTTGTTTAAAATTAGCTGAAACAACACAATTATTGAGATATTGACAACTTAATTGAGTTTTGTTCATTCCACTTAAATTTGTTAAGTTAACTTAATCGATTTGTGTTAGGACAACATGAATGAACTGAGTGGAACTCTGCATTTTTTTACAGTGTATCTTGCAATTCAGACTTTTGTTCTTAAAATGATGCTACCATTGACTTTCTTTAGAAGTTTTTAAATATTTTGATATCAGAATACTGACCTTTTTCCTCATAATTCAGAGAAAAAAAGTTAATTTTGTCAAATATAAACAAAAATATGATGCAAGAACTCAATTCTGACTTGTTTTTTCTATTATTAGTTTAAGTCTGCATGGTAGGGGACGAGATATTTTTTCTGTGGATCATTCCCTCATAGCAAACTAACGCTGAGAGTGGTGTAACACAGGGCTCATTCAGTAAAGGCACAGCTAAACAGATGTGTTTTTTAAGTCTTATTGGAGCACATCTGATTATTTCTGGAAGCTGATTCCAGCAGTAGGGGGTGCAGTAGCTGAAGGCGTATTCAGCCTGCTTTGACAACTATTGAAATGTCTAGTTTAAATGATCCTAAAGATCTGATGGATCTGTTATGTTTGTATTCAGTCAGCATATCTGTAAAGTATTGAGGTCATTGGCCATTTAGTGATTTATAGACAAGTAATAACACTTTAAAATCTATTCTAAATGTAACTGGGAGCCAGTGTAGAGACCTGAGGACAGGCAGATGTGCTCTGATTTTCTGCTTCTGGTCAGAATCCTGGCAGCAGCGTCCTGCATGAGCTGCAACTGTTTGACTGTCTTTTTGGGAAGGCCAGTGAGGAGGCCGTTACAGTAATCCATCCTGCTGCTGATAAAAGCATGAACAAGTTTCTTTAAGTACTCACTGGAAACAAAGCATCTGATTCTTGCTATGTTTTTGAGATGATAGTATGCTGATTTACTTACTGCTTTGACATGACTATTGAAACACAGATCTGACTCCAGAGTCACACCAAGATTCTTGTTGTTTGACCCTTTGAGCCACTGTACGCATTCACCTTAAGAACCTCATCTCTGTTCCCAAATGCAATGACTTCAGTTTTCTCTTTGTTTAACTGAAGAAAGTTTAGGCGCATTCAACTGTTCATTTCATCAATGCATTGGCAGAGGGTGTCAATGGGGCCTGAAGTCATTAGGCAGTAAGGCTAGGAAGATCTGAGTGTCATCAGCATAGCTGTGGTAGGAGATTTAATTATTTCTCATTATTTGGCTCGGTGGGACCATATAAATGTTAAACAGAAGAGGTGCCAGAATTGACCTTGTGGGACTTATTCTATTAGAATATTGTGGCTGAAGCCTTCAAACTGATGTAAACGGAAAAGAACTGCCACTCCAAATGCACCAACAAATGGTCAGAATTTGATTAAAGATTACCAAAACAAAACAATTCAGGGGATTAACTTAAGAACTAAAAATGTGTGCTAATAAACATAGTAAATTTTGATTTATTTTATTTTATTGACTTTAACATCTTGCTTTTGTGATGCTTATTTTTGTTTAGATTTGCAAGTTTTCGCTCTCCAGTTTTTCTCATAAGTCTGATTATTTCTCACAATTTTGAATGCCAGTATATGAAGATATGACATGAACTTTGAATTGTGGATAAAAAAGTACTTTTAAGTCATTTCTTGCAATTCATGCAAAGCTATAAATCCTTCACTTTTTATAGAGGGCTGAATTGTGAGAAATAAACCTTCAAATGTGAAAAAAACGTCAAAATTGTGAGAGAAGTCTTTTATTTTTATTCTACATCCGAGACACAAGAAGAGACACTTTTGTCCCTTAAATGAATGCCTTATGGCTTTGACAGCTAATTTTAATAACAGTTTCAAATTACTAGTCGACCCAGTTGGGTGTAATTGCGTACGTGTTTTAATCACATTAATAGTAAAGGTTCATTACTTCTTTCAATCGTCGCTCCTGGATAATCCTTGCATTTTAATCATGCATTGAAATACGAGATAGATAAACCGCCTTCATTCATTTTTTTAAATAGCTACAGATTTACAAAACCAACAAAGGAAACCAGTAACATAAACACACACACACAAACACATACACTCGAGAAGCAGACTTTTAAATAATACATTGTGTGACCAGACAATATAAATCAGTCCAGGAACAGTGTCTTTGTTTTCACACATGGCTGGAAATTAGATATGCGCCGTATTGTTTTGTCAGAGCTCATCTTGTTATTTAAGAACAAAATACTTTGATGATTAATTAATGTTGATGTGCATGCGTGTGTTATGTGCGTGGTAATGTGCTTGTAACCTGTAGGCGAAGAGAACGTAGTCTTTAGCAGGTTGACGGGAGACTACAATTGACTGGTCTTTGTGGATGGGCTCAAACTCCAGAGTGAGGTTTACACAAAAGAGCAGCGAACAAGACGACACAAGATTAAATACCTGAATGAAAATAAGAGAGACAGAAAGAGGAAGTTACAACTGAAATGATAACTGGCCATTTGTTAAATGAAACCTTACTACTACATATGATGAAATATGCAAATGGTAGAATAATCCATTACAGTTATGGAAAAAAATGTAGACACCGCTTGGAAATTATTAGTTTATCTGGGTGTACTATTGGTTTGCGTTAAATAATAATAATTTTATTATTATTCCACAAAGGTCTGATAAATATTTTTCAAAGTGAAAATAAATAAATCTGGTTCACATGGACTTTAACAACATATACAGTTATTAGTTGTGGATGTATGGATGCCAGTACATTATTCTGTAATTTGTTTTAAAATATATATGTTTCTTGTTTTACTTTTTTCTTCTCTTTTACTTTATTTTTTTAGTACATTTTAATCAATTACACAACAATTTCAAGGAGGTTTTGAAAAATTGAATTTGAAAAATAAAAATTGTTTTTGCTCCATTAGAAGTCCTCACCATACTGCCGCCTTTAAATGCTTATTATGCACATTCTTAATCTGTTCTACACCATGTCAACATACGTAGGTAAATACAGATAGATACATGTTCATCCATATATATCAAAATCCAAATAGTCTTAAAAATATATATATAAAAATAAATTGAATAGATAAAAATAAAATGGAGGGATGAAAAAATTTGTCACAATATACAACAATCTAGCCCATAAATATTGCTGGAGAACTACTAAACTACTAAACTAAACTACTAAACTACTAGAACTACTATATCTGTCACCATGTGGACTACAAAACCTGTCATGCACCACAATCTCGCACCGGTTCCGGTTTTCAGCAGCACAGACACACACACACACCAGTTGCTGAGTCTTGTTTAACTGTTTTTTGACATTACAACATGTTTCCTTTGCCTTGCCTAGACATATTTGACCCTTGCTTTGTTCTGTTTGTTTATGTTTCTTGCTGCCTGTACTGACTATTATTTGACCACTCTTTTGGATTTGCCTGCATGTATCTGTTTGACCCTAATGACCATTGCCTGCCTTACCGTTCGCATAATACACCTGCATTTGAATCCTCAACTTCATTGTCCCGCATTCTCACATTAGCTAACCCAACATCACATATTACACAAGGGATTTATACTTGGTGAAAATTTTGCTAATGTTGCTTTGGTCCAGTGTAACACAGTATTTTTTATAGACCATTTCTAACAACAACTTTTTTTTCTAGGCATATACATGAAGTGCAATCTCGCAAAATACTCACCTTAACCATATGACATCCATCATAGAAAATCACCAGCAGCCGTCCCTCACATGCAGATGTGACCACAGGAACATCTAATGACTCCTCCACGTACAGCACCTTCCCAGAATGCGCCTCTCTGACCTGCAGACAGTAGCCCATCTGCAGCACGAGCACAGTGTCATCCAGACAAAGAGTGAGCGAGTCTGCGGCCCAGTCTACTGCGCATCCATGAGCCCTTGGTAGGGCCCCCACAGGCCTCATTTGCTCGTCCAGACGCCATAGATTCAGCTTTCCATCAGACGAGCAGGAAACAAGGTGACGTCCACCATAAGCCAGTGCGGTCACGGCACTCATATGACCTACAGTTGAGATCACAATCAGAACAAAATACAATCTCCTAAAAACATTGAGGTTAGTGCTTGGCCATATTTAAAATTCAGTTTTAAGCATATTTGATGAGTTACATATATTCTGATGCACAGTGTAATAGAATCTTATATATTATTTGTTTGAAAAGCCACACTTATCAACATCAGAAAACATATTTAGATTCTTCCCAGTAATTATCTGACAAAAGTCGTGTCTCCTATCCAAGTTTTAAGAACAATAAATAATAACTTGACTTCTAGTTGATCATTTGGTATCAGAAGTGGCTTATATGAAAGGCAAAGGCCTCTAGATTACGCTTATTTAACCAAAACAAAACATAATCATGCCTTGATTTTTAATTATTAAATTAGTACAGTAAGGTCTGACTTTGCTTAGACAAAAGTCCTGTCACTTAACAGAAATATTGTACAGTACAGAATATAAAGTCATGCTGCAGTGGAAAAGGAATTAATGTTGTGTATAACTCCCATGAGCTTGGACAACTGCATCCATACATCTCTGCTTTCAGGAGCTTTGATGTGGAGGCTGAAGTATGAGAAGGAGCACTATCCTGCTGAAGAATTTGCCCTTTCCTGTGGTTTGTAGTGTACTGGGCAGCACAAATGTCTTGATACCTCAGGCTGTTGATGTTGCCATCCACTTTGTAGATCTCTCGCACACTCCCATGCTGAATGTAACCCCAAACCATGATTTTTCCTTCACCAAACTTGACTGATTTCTGTGAGAATCTTGGGTCCACGCGGGTTCCAATAGGTCTTCTGCAGTATTTGTGATGATTGGGGTGCAGTTCAACAGATGATTCACCTAAAAAAATCTACCTTCTGCCATTTTTCTAAATGATCAACTAAAAGTCAAGTTATTATTTATTGCTCTTACAACTGGAATCGACAACAAGAAATTCCTTAATTATCTGAAAAAAACCTTACCCTTGTGTGTTGTTGGGATGATTTTGAGTCTTAATTTGGCCACAACTTTCTCAGTGTTTCAGCAAGTGGAATGATTTTTGGTGACAAATCTTGTTTTAACACATGGGAAAATGCTTTGAAAGTTTTCAAAAACTCTAAAAACACACTCTGGGCAAATTTACTATCCTTTCATCATGTTTGAGCTGTTTTTGCTTCATTGACTTCCATTATAATAACATTTTTTGATAGCCAATATATTATGTATTCTTGTTGGTGGTTTTGCCTGTTGGGAAGAGGTACAATTAGCATTTTTTACTATCGTAAAAAAAGAGCTTCATTTCTGGCCTTCATATGGAGTAAAGTGAGTGTGTGTGAGTGTGTAAGAGAGAATTTTGCACACTTACCTTGATATGTTTGAGAAACTCAAAATAAGCCGTTCAGCTCTCCAAAAAAAGTAAACAAAGCAAGTGTTTATCTACACTATAATTTGCTGTCTTACTACATAGAACTCCATATAAAATCCAGAGACTTTTTCCACAGGCTATCTAAAGAGTTAATGGTGCCAGCTGATGATCAACTGTAAAAATGACTAGTGTTGCCTCTTTCCAACAGGGAAAATCACCAACAATTAAGAATGTGTCGTTACATGGTGTCATGACTTTACAATCAAAAAGTGTCATTATAATGGAAGTCAATGGGCTAAAAACAGCCACCAACATAACAAAGTCAATCTATAGTCAATTTGAACAATACACAAGGGTTAACTGGCAGTCAAATTTTCCACAAAGGTCTGACTTTGCAAGACAGAGAGCTGTTCAAAATAATTAAAAACCATCTAGATTGTCCAGATGAAGACCGAAGAGACGAAGACTATTTTCAAGCACAGTTAGAAAAGTTGATCTTTCCAAATCTGTGATTTCGAGAATATTGCCCCTTCAAAAAGACTGGTCCTCCATCAAATGCAAGACAGGACAAAAATCTCCCTAATACCCTCAAATAGTGCACTGTCATTAAAAGTGAGTCAATATGTTTAAGACTGATCATTCAGCCATCATACAGAATCTTATTTTAGACTTTTGTCATAAATCTCTGCAGATTTTAAAGCTGCTCATTCAATTTGTGGTCCAAACAAGAAAGACTAATTCAATAAGCGCTTCATCTGAATTTTCTTATGGGTCTCCAGAGTGACCCAAACACTATTTGTTGTTGACAATACTTCAGCAGAATTTACTTAAGTTGTTCTGAAGCAAACTCATCACAGTTATACCTCAAACATTAATATTAAAACCATGTGCTTTAAAATCGCTATTGACATAGCAGTTGCTATGTAAAGACTCCAACAGCTGTGCGCTCATTTCATGTGACACACCAAACCACATGAATTCACTTCCCATTTCTCAATGCAGAAAATGGGTCATGGTGTTACTGTAGGAGTATCAAGAGCAATCCAAGTGTTTAAGAATTGCAGTTCAAATAAAATAAGCAACCCCCCCTTTAAAAAACAAAAAAGGTGTCATGTGACAAGATTTGGAGATATTTCAACCGCTACAATACTTGGTTATCACATGTGCAGTAATATTCATACATCATATATATATATATATATATATATATATATATATATATATATATATATATATATATATATATATATATATATATATATATATATATATATATATTAGATTGTGTTTTTTGTATATCTGTGCTTTTGTCTCTCTCATTTGGAACAAATTGCAGTATTTAGGTTGCTTTGGTATGCAAATCACCACATATGTCAGGTTAAATAAAAAAAAAATCCAATATAAATAATCTAAAAAGTATACTATATTCAAAAGACACCATAAATATTACAATTTGTGCATGGCAAGTTTTTTATGCATTTGTTTAATAATTTTTTACCTTTCTATTTAGATTTAGTTTTAGTTTGAACTCTATTTTATAGGTGTTGAATTTATTACTGTTACTCCATTTGTTATTCATTTAAAAAAAAAATCTTGATACTTGTCAAAACAGTATTTTATGTTTATTGTTATGGATTTCTGCTCTATTTTAACATATACAATTATTATTATTATTATTATTATTATTATTATTATTATTATTATTATTATTATTATTATTAATATTAATATTATTATTAATTTAACGATAACATGTTTTTTTTGTGTATTTGTCTCTCTCATTTGTAACCAGTGTTTTGCTTGCTGTTTTTTTTGCAATATTTAGGTTGCTTTGGTATACAAATCATCACATATTTCAGGTGAAAAAATATCCAATATATATAATCCAAAAAAAAAAATTCCCAGAGATGGGTTACGGTTGGAAGGGCATCTGCTGCGTAAAAACTCGCTGGATAAGGTGGTTCATTACGCTGTGCCGACCCCGGATTAATAAAGCCGACAAGAAAATGAATTAATAAATAAATAATCCAAAAAATACACTATACACAATACACACCATAAATATTACAATAAATTTTTTTTTATAATTTACAAATTACAAATTTTTATGCATATGTTGCTATCAGCTTATTCATAATTTCTTTATACTTCCAAAATTATTCATCTACTTCACAAGCAGTATAATTCCCTTTCTCAATAGATAAACAATTAAAGAGTCTGCTCATACGAGCGGAGGAATCGTTGTTATATTTACTTTGTTAAATTAACTAAGATAATCATGAATAATCATAATTAAATAATAACTTATTATTATTAATCATTGATATTCATGAAATTGAGCTAATTTAGTTGATTATAGATGTTTTTCATTTGAGTTTTAGTTTGAACTCTATTTTGTAGGTGTTGAAGTCCACATTGCGCAGAGTACCAGAATGTGAGTTTATGTGCATTTCAGCCTGTAATTCATTACATAAGAACTGTTGTCTGAATATGGTACCTCATGAACGTACAGTTCAGGCCACAGTTCCTAATTGCTTATAAACCCCAACCACAGCTCTAATACCACTTTGGAAAATCCCAAGGATACCCATGACTCTAACCTGTCAGTTATTAGAATGCAACCTGATCTGCGCTGCATGCATATGGCACTTAAAATACATGTCAGGCCTTAGATACAGATTTAGTCAAAACCAGTTTGATTGGTTATACTAGGAAACTGAGCTTAATATGTGTACCTGACAGGAGTGTGTGCATGAGTCCACCTGGAGGAAGCAGGCAGGTGTATGAGGGCACCAGAACGGGCAGAGAAGAGCTTCTGCACTGAGCTAACAGATCATGAAGGAAGGAGAATCGTCTTGGGTCACCTGGAACAACACATACACTGGGATATGAGTTTGACACATGTCTGCAGGTATGAGTCATTTTATGCTTGTGTGTGTACCTGAAGTTACGGGTTTGTCTTGGCAAATTATCTGCTCCAAACGACCCAGGAGCTGAGATGCCAGCTGGCATGGGTCATTCAAAACCACAGAATGAGAAAGACTCAAAACTTGAGCCAAAACAACAACGTCCAGAAGATCTCTGTAAAACACACACAAACAAACACACACACTTGTGTATTTATATACTCTCTTACAGCTTGTTTACATTTAGGACAATAACTATAATATAAATAAACATATTTTATATGGATTCTACATTCATTCACTCATTCATTCATTTTTTTTTTTTGGCTTAGTCCCTTTATTAATCAGGGGTCGCCACAGCGGAATGAACCACCAACTTATCCAGCATATGTTTTACGCAGCAGATGCCCTTCCAGCCACAACCCATTACTGGCAAACACCCATATACTCCCAATCACACATATGCGCTACTGCCAATTTACCTTATCCAATTCACCTATAGAGGGAGTCATGGTAGAGCAGTGGGTAGCACAATCACCTTACATCTAGAAGGCCACTGGTTCGAGTTGGCATTTCTGAGTGGAGTTTGCATGTTTTTCCCATGTTGGCGTGGGTTTCCTCCGGGTGCTCCGGTTTCCCCCACAGTCCAAAAACATGTGCTAGGTGAACTGAATAGGCTAAATTGGCTGTAGTGTATGAGTGTGAATGAGTGTATATAGGTGTTTCCCAGTGTTGGGCTGTGGCTGGAAGGGTGCGCTGTGTAAAACATATGCTAGATAAGTTGGCGGTTCATTCTGTTGGGGCAACCTGATTAATAAAGAGACTAAGCTGAAAAGAAAACGAATGAATGAATGAATTTACCTATAGCGCATGTCTGTGCACACCTTGAGGAAACCCATGCAAACACAGGGAGAACATGCAAACTCCACACAGAAATGCCAACTGACCCAGCCAAGGCTTGAACCAGTGACCTTCTAGCTGTGAAGCGACAGTGCTACACACTGCACCGCCTTGGATTCTACATTATAGACAAAAACTTCACGACAACTGTGACACTAACAACATTGCTGGAATCCCTTTAAAGCGCAGCCACATTTTTACATTTACTCACAATTTACTCAACCTCAAGTGTTTCCATGGCTTTATGAGTTTCCTTTTTTTAGATTTTACAAAACAAGTAAGTGTACATTTTTTTAAATTAAAATACCACACAAATATTTTGTATAACTCTTTAAAATTTCCCCTTTTATACTTTGATCCAAACTGTTTAGTTTTGGTGACTGTCGCTGAGATTTCCAAAAGAGGGCGAAGCTACAAATGCCAGTGCAACAGCTTATGGGCAGATTCAAAACAGGACTAATGTTATCTCTGTGCAAAATGAATAATGTCAAAAAATGGCTAAATTCTCACACTGTTGCCTCTTATAAATGTGATTTTTGCCTAATAGATCACCACCTTTAACATCAATTTTTTGTTTTTGCATGATCTTTCTATCCCATTAACCCAATAATAACCAAACAGTGATAAAACAATCATACTTATCCACAATGACAGCCGCTTTAAGGTCCTCCTGGACGTGATAGATGGACAATCCCCACAGTTTATGCAGCAGGAACTCGTAGTTAAACAGACACTCAGTGAGCAAAGGAATGATCTGCCCTGAGTGGATATAATGATATGGCAAACAGTGGAGTTTGCGCAAATTAAACACATAGCACCTTCTTCCTCTCTCCTTCCTGATCCAAGCCAACGGTTGAAAAACCTGGCTGTTCGGAGCACTCCCATTGAAATAATCAGCAAAGTCTGCATGGACAGCTTTTCTAGAGTCTTCTGTTGGTGCATACCGCTGTAATACAACACAACAAAACTCTGTGTGAGTCCAGCGTAAAACCCATGTGTCGTCACTTTCCACTTCTGTCATGTAATCCCTCAAACTGTACAAAAGTCCTGCCACAAATGCATAAGGCACAGGGGAATATTCAGAACCTGGAAGCGTCTGATGATGCAAACTCGCCATCTCGCGCTTCACATGACCATCGCATCCTAAAAGCACCAAAAGTTCCTCCTCAGCGATGCCAGAGCGGGACAGTGAAATGAGCAAAGCCAAACGTCGTACCAAACATGACCCATACTCTCGCTCTAAACTGACTAGGACGTTTATGAAAAGCTGATTTGGATCCTTAGGGATGTTGAGATTGTTTTCGGGTGTGAAGGAACTCCATTGTTTGCTCTCTGCATAGGCTAAATTGAGGTAGAGAGGAGAAGGGCAGGATAGGCAGGACTGGGATAAAAGCGTCCACTGGTTTTCTGTTAGCTGGCGTGAGTCTGAAGATAATCGTGATGCCAGTGCTGATGTGATCTCCTCATGGTGAAGAGCAGGTAAAGACAGGACAGAGACCTTAACCTGAGACTGAAAGAAAAAGAAGGATTCAAATTGAATATATATATATTCAATTTGAAATAATTTAAAAAAATAATAATTTACAGGGGGGCTAATCATTTTGACTTCACCTGTTTATCAAATTGTAATAATATTTCAGGTTTAAAATAAATGCAGCTTTGGTGAGCATCAGAGACTTTTAAATGGGAGAGTAAATCATCCCCCATTATTTGCTAATGCTTACCTGTAGAAAATGAGCACATTTAGAGTGTGTGCTGGCAGAAACAACAATGAAGACATGTGGCAGAAGAATATCACTGAGCCAGGAAAGGTCAGCTTCATGTTCCTCGCTCAGATTATCCAGACCATCCAGCAGCAGGGTCAAGGGCCGCTCCTCTGTCACCAAACCCAACAATGAGCACAGATCGCTGGACAACTCTGACAGAGACTGAGGGGGAAAAAAAACATAGACTGCATTTCATGGTGCAACACTATCTGTCAGACAGATAAACAATCTCTCAATATCGCATATCCAGAAGGGTGTAGAAGACCTTTATGAATATTTGATGTGTCTTTTAAAGTGTTTATGTACCTCAGATATCTCTGTTTGAAGGCTGTAGATGTTGGATAACTGAAGGCACAGAGTCTGGAGGAGCAATCGCACATTTCTGCTGTCAGATGTCAGACCCACAAAACAGGCCAGCACTTTGACATCCCTAAGAAAGAGTAAACCATGATTATTATTGTTACTTATAATATTAATATTGAGTTTTTTTAAATAAGGATTGAAACTGAGCAAATCCTCAAACACTAGAATGGTTATGTAAGCCTAAAACATTGTAAAGTTTGCGGTTAAAGTTGTTTTTGGTTAATCTTTTTATAATACTTTTTATTTGCCAAGTATTCTTTAAATGATTTAATAAAATTTCATTCATGCTGCCTTTTACGAACAAATGAAGCACCTTTGAGATTTCAATTTATCAAAGAATTAGCCACTAAACGGACAAAACGTAAAAAATACTTATGTTTTCTCGTGAGATTAGGCTGTATTTACAAAAAAATCTCACAGCGAAGCAATTTATAATAAGAATACATTTATCTTAAGCATTAAATAAGCATATTAAACTCTATAACATCAGAAAGATCCGACCCTTCTTATCTGAACATACAGCTCAACTCCTTGTACAAGCTCTTGTTCTCTCCAAACTGGATTACTGCAACTCTCTACTAGCTGGGCTTCCAGCTAACTCTATCAAGCCTCTTCAACTGCTCCAGAACGCAGCAGCACGAGTGGTTTTCAATGAACCTAAACGAGCACATGTCACTCCGCTGCTAGTCCGTTTGCACTGGCTGCCAGTTGCTGCTCGCATCAAATTCAAAGCTCTGATGTTTGCCTACAAAGTGACTTCGGGCCTTGCTCCTTATCTGCTCTCACTTCTGCAGATCTATGTGCCCTCCAGAAACTTGCCTTCTGTGAATGAACGTCGGCTCGTGGTTCCATCCCAAAGAGGGAAGAAATCACTTTCGCGAACGCTCACGCTCAATCTGCCAAGTTGGTGGAATGAACTCCCTAACTGCATCAGAACAGCAGAGTCACTCGCTACTTTCAAGAAACGACTAAAAACTCAACTATTTAGTCTCCACTTCACTTCCTAATCTGCAATTGCCTCTCTGAATATCACACTAACTGTACCCAATTTTTAAAAAAAAATAATAAAAATACTAATACTACTAATACTTTCCTTCTTAGACTTTACAGACCTGAAACTTGCCTATAGCACTTATTCATTGTTGCTCTTATAGTTGTGTAAATTGCTTCCGTGTCCTCATTTGTAAGTCGCTTTGGATAAAAGCGTCTGCTAAATGACTAAATGTAAATGTAAATGTAAACTGATTTCTGATGGATCATGTGACCATGTAGACAGAAATAAATAAAATGTATACACATATTTAAAAAATATATAAAAACCGCTATTTTACAATGTTATAATATTTAACAAAATTACAGTTTTTACTGTATTTTAATAAAATAAAGTTAGCCTTGTTGAGCTAACTAAACTGTTTTTTTTTTTCAAAATCATAATTAATTTAACCCAGGCTTATTATGGATACACACCCCTGTATACATTTTTGGAGAGTGCAAAACACGTCCTAGGAGGCATGTAGTTTTGCAGTTTTTGTTTTCACAAATCCACCACAGGTCACGGTGTTCACTTTTTCAGATCTCAATTTCCTCTCGTGAGTGCCATTCGTGCCTGCTCTTCTGACGTAAATAAACCAGAGGCTGCTGTGGACTGACTGACTGACTGACTAACCGACTGAAAGTGCACTAAAAAATCTTACTCAAGTAAAAGTACCATTACTTGCCCAAAAAATGTAGTGCAAGTAGATTAAAAGTATCTGTTGTAAATATTACTCAAAATATAGCCCTTTTAAAAGTACTCAAGTGTAGTGAGCATTACAGTGTGAAAGGATGATGCATTTACATGCAATTTGCACAGGGATGTGTAAACATAACATTCTGTAGTGCATTTAGTGATCTTCCTATGTTCGTTTCTTCCATTGTTTGTTTTGTCCTTTTTTTATTCATTCGTTCCCTCATTAATTTGTTCCTTAATTTGTTTCCTCATTCATTCGTTCCTTCATTCTTTTGTCCCTTCCTTCATTTGGTCTATTGTTTGTTCGTTTGTGTCTTCCATCCTTCGTTCCTTTATTAGTTTGTTTCTATGATTGCTTCTATCATTCGTTCAGTCCTTCCTTTGGTCCTTCTTTCCTTCTTTAGTTCGGTCGTTTCATCTATTCTTTGATTGGCCCTTTCTTCCATTCCTCATTCGTTCCATTTAGTGATTCTAGAAGATTTTTGACATCTTTTTAGACACTTTAATGCTTACAAGCGGTTAGCTGCATTTATAAAGCACCCATGTCTTGAGGTTCTTGATCCAATTTACTTCCTATGTAAGATTTGATTGGACAGGAATCACAAGACTGATTTTTCTACTTTAGCCAATCACCATAAAGAAAGAAAGAAATAAAGAAAAAAAGAAAGAAAGAAAGAAAGTAGTGACTGCAGGTTGAAGGAAAATAGTGGAGCAAAAGTACCAATACAGCACTAAAAATGTACTCAGTAAAAGTACACATTTTTGAAACTACTTGGTAAATTACAATTCCTAAGAAAAAACTATTCAGTTACAGTAATTGCAGTATTTGTAATTTGTTACTTTACACCACGATAATGTTTTCAATAGCATAGATTGACCAGCGCCCACCCACTTTCCTAAACCCAACCAATGGTGTTTTCAAAAGCACAGATTGACCGGCGCCCACCCATTTTTTAAACCCAACCGATAGTGTTTTCAAAAACCTAGATTGACCAGCGCCCACCCACTTTCCTAAACCCAACCGATAGTGTTTATAAAAGTCCAGATTGACCAGCGTCCATCCACTTTCCTAAACCCAACCAATTGTGTTTTGAAAAGCACAGATTGACCAGCGCCCACCCACTTTCCTTATCCCAACCAATAGTGTTTTCAAAAGCACAGATTGACTCGCCCACCTACTTCCCTAAACTTAACCGATAGTATTTTCAATAGCACAGATTGACCAGCGACCCACCCACAAATTGCAGCCATACAAACCTCTGGCTACGTAAATCACGCTCTCCAGAAATTTATACAGGGATACATATTTTTACAATGAGCCCCTGTTGATTAAATTTTATCAACTTCAATCTTTTGAATGGCAGTGTATTTTTAATAGTTTTGTTTGCCTACCCAGGTATCCAAGTAGGTATTAGCTGAGCCAATTTGGCAAGCGTCGTGCTTTTTCCAGACCCTGGTTCTCCAACTATCAGCAAAGCATTCAGGGACAATGATGATGCTTCAAGTGCACTTCTTACTTCTGTTAGAAAGTTCTGCCTGAACGCAAAGCCCTGTGCTCTAATGTGGAAAAAAAGAAAGAATATTTACACTGCCTAGCCAAAAAAAGGCACTGTTTGGATTTAAGCGAGCAAATACTTGAGAACGTCTATGGTTGGATGTTTATTGGAGTGATTAATATGTTCCTGCCTGTCTTACATTTGGCAGCAACTCTTTCAACTCTAACTGACCCATTGTGTAGCTTTTTACTCCTTCAGAAGATGTATCACCATTGGCATTTTCGAGGTTAGCAATAGCCATGTGTATCAGGCTCAAATGAACAGAAGGCTTTATTTTCACACACCTGAATTGACCACCATTTGACCTGAATGCTACTGAACGTCTTGAAATGTGCTGGAGTGATTTAGAGGGGTTTTCCTCAAGGTCATCTTAAGGCCAGGACACACCAAGCTGACAGTCAGCCTTCAGTATGTGTCTCAGTTTCCCATTGGAGAGTGTTTGCCTGATTCAGCATGAAAAATTAGCATTGGCTGTACTGTAAGTGAAAGAGAGTTCTCTGATTGGCTGTTCAGCTATGAATGCTTCAAGTGCACTTTTCACTTCCATCAAAAAGGCACTGTTTGTATTTAAGTGAGAAAATACTTGAGAAAGTCTATGGTTGTATCTTCAGTCTATGGTTGGATGTTCAGTCTATGGTTGGATGTTCAGTCTATGGTTGGCTATTCTATGATTCTATGATTGGCTGCTTGGCTACAAATCAGCAGGTGAGAACAAGAGGGAACACAAGAATTGCAACTAAATTACAGCTGCTTCTTTAAGCATTTGCAAAAAATGTAGATAATCAGGTTATCAGATATATTTGCACCAATGGCTCACTCTATACGTGAATGCTGCTTTGTTTATGGTTTGTATGCGTGCAGCACTAGTTCTGGTTTCCCTTTGTGGAATAAGAGTACAGACTAATGCCACTTAGCTAGTGTTGTCACGATATTGCAATTTTGGTACCAATCGGTACTGAAATTTTTAAATGTCCATTTCCCGCTGACATTTAATTAAATATGTTTCTAAACAGCGGCGAAGATCCGCTAATCTGTCTACGAGTTGACATATGAGTTATCCGCTGATGACCTGACTAATCTTCACAGTTTTAAAATGCTCCAGTGTCCGTGTATTGGCGTTTGCACTCAGTGAACAGAGGTGAAGAATGGTGAACTAATGACCTTCATGGCCAATCACAGTCATTTCTGTTGAACATGTGAACACAGTGGCAAATCAGCGCTGTTTAAGAATGTGCTCAACAGTACTTAAATGTTAGCAGGAAATTGACTCTTTTTTACGATTCAGTACCAATTAGTCCCGAAATTGCAGTATTGTGACAACACGACTGCCACCTACTGGTATGGAAAGATATCCCCTCTCACGCAGGCAGAAAATGTACCATCTTGTTTCATTCGGCTGTCATCTGTTTGGTGTGTTCATGAGCACTTTTTTGGTCCAGATGGAGCCGATGTGAGGAAACAAATCAGTTTTCATCAATGCTACAGAGTGTTTTCTGGGTTTTAAGGATTTTTTTTTAGCTTTGATCATAGTGTAAATTTGTCATGGCGTTGCTTTGATAAACTCTTGTCACCTTTTCTTGTAATGACAATGGGAGCAAACCTGCTATCTGATTCTGAGGCATCCAGTTTTGACTATCTAAAAATAGTCTTCAGTCTTTAATGGACTTCAGGTCTGTCACAGGTCAGCTACAGTGTGTGTGTAAAATGAAGCCTGCTTTCACAATCTGAACCCAGTGAATTTTGGCATTGTCATTCTCGAATGTGACCACTGGATACATCCTCCAACATGTTTAAGAAGCTACACTACAAAAAAAGGTGTTTTCTTACTTAAACATGTGAATTAGAAGCAAGACAAAAACTCAACATCTAGAAGCATTTTCTAGGCAAGCAAAACATATTATCTTGTTTCCAGAAATAATGCATCAAAATTTAGTTTTTCCATAAAACATGTAAAATAATCTGCCAATGAAGTAAACAAAATAATATTGTTTTTGCTTTGAAATAAGAACATTATACGTACCACATTTGGCAGATTATTTTGCTTATTTAAAAAAAAAACTTACTTAAATTTGACAAATATATAATTTCTGAAAACAAGACAATATTTTTGCTTGTCTACAAAATGCTTTTTGACTTGAGAATCTTTAGATATTTTGATTAGAAACAAGAAAAAGAACTCTAAGCAAGAGTTTATTTTTGCAGTGTAGGTTCTACAGTTAGAAAAACAATTGCTTGTCAAACAAAGCCAGAAACATTAATCCCTTGCAGATCTAGTTTGTTTACTTAAATCAAACAGTGACTCAGTTTTTTGGCCCAAGCAGTGCATGTTGCAATTCAAAACGAGTCAAACACAAAAGCCATTTCGCAATTCGTAACTCACAATGTTTTCCCAAATCTGACATGGCGCTGAATCTCTTCTTGAGTTTTGAGTCTGGAAACCTCTTTCCTCTGCATGTCGAAAGATCCTTTAGGCTGACGGACCTGCATGTGTCTGAAGCAACACTTTTGAGCATGGCCTGCCTGACGGACAGTGATAAAGTAAGATGACAGGAATAGAGGGATGATTGTGAGCTCTTACCTGTTGAGGGAAGCAGTGATAGTGCGCTGGAAGTGAGAGCAAAGGCGGTCCACATAAAACTGATGAGATCTGTTGTGTTTGGCACTCAGACCTTTCTTTCCCCAGCTGACGTTTGTCTCGCGGATGTTAGTGTGTCTCAACTACAAAATAATTGGCAAGATGATTACTGTACATATTAGATACAAGCCAGAATGATTATGGAGTGAGATGGATGGATGGATGGATGGATGGATGGATGGACGGACGGACGGACGAACAGACAGACAGACAGACACATACCTTGAGGTGAATGTTGCGTATGAAGCGCTGCTGAGCTTGATGAAAGGTTTGGTTGATTTCAGGTCTTCCTTTGTGCAGGTCTATAAACTGTGACGCATGTTCGTTCTTTAGGTTGTACAGAAGGTCAGTGATGATCCTCTTGTAACAGTGGCTGAACTCCTCCGGTGGCTGCTTCCCTCCAAGACCCTGTTCCACTTCCCGGTCCAGCACTAAAACATATGCAACAACTCCATTTGCATCTGTTTTCTTTCTTTTTTAGAGATTTGCTTTTGCTTTTATGATAAGTGGACAATATACTGACAGGAAGTGGAGTGGGAGACAGAGGGGGGGTGGGATCAGGAAATGTCCTTGGGACCGATCTTACTAAATGTCTGCGAGATATTAATATGTGGATGACCAGTAACTTTTTAAAGTTAAATCCCAGTAAAACTGAAGCCCTTCTTGTTGGCTCTAAATCTGTTCTTTCCAAAGCTCAATCCTTTACTCTAGCTATCAATAATTCTCCAGTAAATTTTACAACTCATGCTAAAAGTCTTGGTGTTATACTAGATGGTATGCTTTTGTTTAATTCACATATTAGTAATATTTCACAATCTGCCTTTTTTCACTTGCGTAACATTGCAAGACTTCGCCCTTCACCATCCCAACAAAGTACTGAAGTGCTTGTACATATGCTTTAGTTACATCAAGGATTGATTATTGCAATTCCCTCCTATCTGGTATCCCTCTTAACCAACTTCATAGATTACAGTTAATCCAGAACTCAGCAGCGAGGGTAGTCACCCGCTCGTGTGCTTCTGAACACAAAACTCCAATTCTCTTTCAGTTGCATTGGCTTCCTGTTCTTTATTGTGTACAATATAAAATTCTTTTATTAACATACAGAGCTCTTCACAACCTGGCACCCGATTACCTCTCTGATTTTCTTCACTGGTACACTCCTCGGCGCTCACTGAGATCTTCTGCAACTGAACTGTTATCAGTTCCAAATTTTAGGATGAAATCTTTTAGCTGCATAGCACCACAGTTATGGAATTCCCTGCCGTTAGATATTCGTCAGGTGGACTATCTCCAATTTTTAACATGTGTTGACTATCAGAGAGTAAAAACAACATTTTTTTTCTATTTTGGACAGTTAAAAATAGTGTTTGGGACATTTCATGTGCTGCAAAACAGTTGCGGGATGACACTGTATGTCTGTAACAAAACATAAAACATTCAAAGTATTTTACTGTAATTAGCCACTTAAGAGCTACAATCTGTTATCCACGTATGTGGCCACTAAAGTGGAGGTTGGAGGTTAATTTTAATTGTAGTAATTTTTTTTTTTAAAGTGTGCACTTTGCAGTTAATTCGTCATGCTTAATTAATCATAAAGGCTTCTCAACATCGTGTTTCTGCATGGAACAAAATGTAAACTGTGCACTAGTTTAAAGTTCTGCGCATATCACACTGTCCAGGCCTAGTTGAAAGAATGCTGCGAGCACACCGCAAGTCACGTGACAAGAACTGACCACTGAGCTTCATACTTTGTATAGAATATATACATTTCTACACCAAAGAGAAAAAAAATACAAAAGGAAACTACCAAACACTTTTATAGTAGTTGATCAATAGTGCCTTTCAAACAGAAATTCAGCAGCCTTTGACAACATTTGTTCTCTTTAAAAAGGAAATACTGAGCTAATTTGATGCTTAGATTTACATTAGACAAATTATATATATATATATATATATATATATATATATATATATATATATATATATATATATATATATATATAAATGTGTATATATATATGTATGTGTATATATGTGTGTGTGTGTGTGTGTGTGTGTGTGTGTGTGTGTGTGTGTGTGTGTGTATATATATATATATATATATATATATATATATATATATATATATATAAATACTGTATATGTCACATAACCAGCAATCTGTTCCTGAAAGATCGCTGGCATACTACACATGTCATTCATGAACTACATATCCCAGCATGCCTTTGCACAAACCAGTAACCATTAATCACACACAGCTGAATATCGTCATCATCAATTGTTTGGACTATTTATACACATTGCACACACCAGTCTAGGCGGAATCTTTGTTTGTCAGTACCTGTATGGTTTCAGTGAGTTTCGTCCTGTTTAGTTTTTCTAGTTATGTTTTGATGATTGTTTTCTAACTTTTTGTACTTTGATCATTGCTTTGTTTTTGCATTTTTGATGACCTTCATGATACCTGAGTTCTTGTTTTTTGACCTCATTTGTTCTTGCCTGCACGAATAATCTTTTTCATTAAAACTGCATTTGGATCCGACCTCTTGTCTTCGCTCCCTTGACATCCGGTGACAGTATATATATATATATATTTTATTTGTTTGTTTATTCATTCATTCATTTTCTTTTCCGCTTAGTCGCTTTAATAATGAACCGTCAACTTATCCAGCATATGTTTTACGCAGCGGATGCCCTTCCAGCTGCAACCCACCACTGGGAAACATCCGCACATACCCATTTACACACATACACACACTAGGGACAATTTAGCTTATTTAACTTCCCTATAGCGCATGTCTTTGGACTGTGTGGGAAACCGGAGCACCCGGAGGAAACCCACATGAACACGGAGAGAACATGCAAACTCCACACAGAAATGCCAACTGACCCAGCCAAGGCTCAAACCAGCGACCTTCTTGCTGTGAGACGATTATGCTACCCACTGCGCCACCATGACTCCCTTGTTTATTCATTGTTCTGTCATTTGTTTCCAGTGTAAAATGATTACTTATGTTTAAATGACAATTTTTTTTTGTTATTATTAGGTCTAAAGAGAAATTGACTATTGTTTGTTTTTAATATTATTTCGGGCCTTATTAATTGGTTCCTGAGCAGCAATAAGTAACACTTTAAAATATAAGGTGTTTTCATGTGATTTACTAAACTAGTGTTTTGAAATTAATGAATGCATAATAATCATGATAACCGTGAAACCATGATTATTCCTCAGACTATATCAAAATCTATAATCGTTGCATCCCTACTCCTGCAGCTACTGCACATGTGGATGGACTGGCGACTAGGCAATCTGCAATAATGTATATTTTCAAGGGTGTCTCACTATGTCAGCAAATCACATGCCTGTTCTCAGCAGACGGCAAGTGGCCTCTTCTCCGATGGCCTCCGGTCCAGATCGCCACAGCACGCTCCACAGCTTCACACAGGACGAGCGCCACGCCTTCCGTCCCAACTTCCTGCGGTGCCCATCCCGACTGAGGAAATCTGGGTAATTTGAACTAAGGTAAAATATAATTGATTTAATCAACAAGAACGTAAATGTACGCAAAGATAAGTTTTCATTGGTGGTCTCTTTGCCAGATGGTAAAGGTTTATACCGATAAAAACACATATTTAAAATATAAACAATACTCAAATGAAGTGAGCAAAGTTATTTAAAAACCAAACACAAAAGATCCAAATGCTAACTTTCTTAAAGAGATAGTTCACCCAAAAACTAAACTTCTGCCATCACTTACTCAACCTTTATTTGTTCCAAACCATTTATTTAATCATTTTCCTTCGGCTTAGTCCCTTATTTATCAGGAGTCGTCACAGCGGAATAACCCGCCAACTGTTCCTGCATATGTTTTATGCAGCGGATGCCCTTCCAGTACTGAGAAACATCCATACACTCTCTCATTTACACACACAAACTATGGCCATCTTAGTTTATTCAATTCACATGTCTTTGGACTGTGGAGGAAACTGAAGCACCTGAAGGAAACCCATGCAAACACAGGGAGAACATGCAAACTCCACACGGAAACACAATTGGCTCAGCCGAGACTCGAACCAGCGACCTCCTGGCTGTGAGATGACAATGCTGACCACTGAGCCATTATTTGAGAGGATATTTAGAAAAATGCTGAAAACTGGTTACCATTAACTTCCATACAGTGCAAAAAAAATAAGCTTCTCTTTCTTAGAGTTTTTGTCTTGTTTTTTTTCCAAATATCAAAAAATTTAAAAATTCAAGAACCATTTTCTAGACAAGTAAAAAATATAGTGTTGTTTTTAGAAATAATGCCAAAATTAAGTTAGTTTTTTCTTCCTTAAAAAGAGTAAAATAATCAAGTATTTGCTTTGAAATATGTTTTTGTTTTTTCACAATTTTTGCTTGATTTAAGAATTTTTAGATATTTGGACTGGAAACAAGACAAAAACTTTAAGAAAGAAAAGCATTTTTTGCAGTGTAGTATTTGTTTTTCGTATGAAAGTCAACAGATACCAGTTTTCACCGGAACATTCTTCAAAACATCTTCTTTTATGTTCAACAGAACAAAAAACTCAAACTGAACAAATTATGGTTGAGGAATTGATGACAAAATGTCATTTTTTGGGTGATCTATCTATCTCTTTTATTAATAAAAAAAAAGACAACTTCAAAATGTTTCACAGAAAATCATACAGATATGGAACAACATGGGGATTATTAAAGGATGAAAGAGTTAAAGCTTTAAGTGAACTTTGTCTATAGGAAGCCATAGGAAGTGTCTACAGTTACAAACACTAGTTAGGAATCCACGTATATTCATGCAAGAGTTCTAACAATGCTGGTTGTATTGTTTGCAGTAGAAATCACTGCTTCTATTCACTGCCATGGGAACCAAACAAGGAGAAACTGGATTTATTTAAAAAAAAAGAAAAGAAAAGAAAAGAAAAAGCTGAGTAACAACAATCACAAATAGTCCATTGTTTTAACTAGTTCAGCAAGTAGTTCCTGATTTAAAGGTATTAATACATAAAGATGAAACTGAGGGAAAGAAGACAGATAGTATTTTCAGATGTAACTCAATTCTACACGGTTAAAATATGTTTAACTAAATGTATTACAGTACAAAAATAGTGGACAACATGTATCATCCTTCAAAATGAAATTAAACATATAAAAAAGGTGGGTGACTACACGGTGGCTCAGTGGTTAGCACTGTCGTCTTACAGCAAGAAGGTCCCTTGTTCAAGTCCATGTTGTCTAGCGTGTCTAGATCGCTCGTTTTGGCTATGCTGGAAACTGGTTGTAATTTGTGTCCTTCTCGACGCAGAATGTGTTCCGCCGTAAACAATATTGACTTTTCGATGTAGTGATGATGTCGATATTCTATCAGTAAGGAAAATTAATGAAGGATATTTGGTGAATATTCTGGCTAATGAGAGGAGGTCGCTACAGCACGTCTATCCCCCCGGCCTGCATTACTTGACTCTTTATTGGTGATTCTTAATATTAAATTTAATAGTAAGCTTGGCAAGCAATGTTGGAGAATTTGATTCAAACAGAATGCCTGAGCATACTGACCGAGAGGCGTTTCAAAGATGGCCACAGAGTGAAATCACTTGCCTTAAGGGACTTTGTTTAAAAAGAACTGAGTCAACACAATTCTTTCGTTTTTTAGGGGTGGGCAACTTAGTTGTTTTATGTTCAGTCAACTTAAATTTGTAAAAACGGTTAACTTAATTGATTTGTGTTGGGACAACATGAAGGAATTGTGTGGAACCCAGCATTTTTTACCATGTAGGGATAGCTTACTTAAAAAAAGAAAAACTCACCTGACAGGAAGTAAGCGGTAAACAGCAGGAACTGTGTTTGTGTCCAGCTTATACCAGGTCTGTAAAAGAGTAAGCTCTTGATCATAATCCATCCAGCTCGGAGCCAGTGGAGTCTCTTCTCTATCTGACACTGAACTGCTGGACACAGAGTTCTCACTCAGGACGGCTGAACTCTCCGAAAGCTCCTTCTCCTCTGATAAATTGGTTTCCCTTTCCAGCACAAAACTCCTGTTGTGGTCAGCTTGAACAATACAGGACTGCGACTCCACCGCCATGTCTGACTGTCTCCTGTAGAGTTTCTTCTTGTTTTTCTCCATTAGTTTTAGAACTGCTTCAAAATCTGCTTGGGGAATAGTATTTGGCAGCGAGAGTATTTCATGCTTCTGTCCAGTGAACACCTTGCAAGAAAAGGAAGACTTTAAATATTGAAATTATATACTCAAGTCACCACTCCAATAAACCACATGGAATTAATCCTACAAAAAAGTTTGGTCCCTCAGTGTGCTGACATCGTCTGAGTGTCTCTATGTGCATCTCTGCCAGATCATGACGGTCTGAATCAGGATCTCCGACTCCAGCCCGCAAGTCAATCATCTTGAAATCATATCCTCTCTGCTTACAGTGGAGATACAGTCGCGGATACACACTCTCCATTAGTGCACCACGCTCGGGAATTGTATCTGTACACACAATTGTAGAGCAAAATTGTATTTTTGTATAAATTATTATTTGAGTTTGAATATATTTATTATAAATTCAAATCATATGTGTGTGTGTGTGTGTGTGTGTGTGTGTGTGTGTGTGTGTGTGTATGTGTGTGTGTGTGTGTGTGTGTGTGTGTGTGTGTGTATATATTTTTCTTCTGGAGAAAGTCTTACTTTTTACTTACTTGGCTGTTATAAAAGCCGGTTTAAAAAAATAAAATAAATAAAATAAAATAAAATAAAAAAATTTGTTCAATTGTCTACAGAACAAACTACTGTTGTCCAATGTCTTGGCTTATTAGCATAAATTGCCTAATTAACCTAGTTAAGTAGTTAAATTGCACTTTAAGCTGATTACTCTAGCAAAACATCTAGGAAATTATTTGTACAATATTTTAATAATAAATTTTATAATATATTACAAAACTGTTTAGTTATACAAAACTAGTAAAACTATTGTTTAAAAATGTGTTGAAAAAACTTCTCTCTGTTATACAGCACTTGAAAAATATTTTAAAATTAAACTAAAATTTCACACAGGAGCTAATAATTTTGCCTTCAACTGTATTTCGGAAATATGTGACATTCATAAATTGTTTTTCATGAATTCATATTGCATAAAGTAACCATCAATTTTATTTTTATATTATCAATCTAAATCTATGTTATATAAATATGCTTTAAAAACGTTTTACTCTGGTTTAACTTTAAAGGGACAGAGCAGTCACCCCAAAACAGGAAGTAGGAAATTCTAGGTTGTTCACTAATTTTAATCTCCATTATATGTATAATCAGATCATGTGACACTAAAAACTGCTTCAAATTAGGGCTGCACAATATTGGAAAAGTCTGACAATGTGATATATTGTCTCGCATGGTTCAGGATTGGTAGAGCTACGCATCGATGAATTGGCTCTTCAGTGTTTGAACTCTCAGTAATGATTAAATCACACTGAACTGAGCTAAACTGAACTGAACTGAACTTAAACACTAAAACCTGAACCACACTATTCCAGTTACTATGACCATTTATGTGAAGCTTCTTTGACACAATCAAAATTGTAAAAGCGCTATACAAATAAAGCTGAATTGAATTGAATTGAATTGAATTGAATATATTGTGTTGCTGTGATATATATTGTGATATGAATACAATTTCAGCAGATGGCTTGAACAGCTCTCTTTGTGGAGAAAAAAAAAGTATTTAGATTGGTTGGGTTGATTTTGTTAGGGTGTGAATTATGTATAACAAATTTAATTGATAAGAATAATTACAATAGAGCAAAGAAAAAAGTAAAATAAACAGTTCTTTATCGTTTTCCGGAGAGTCAAACAGTATTCAGATAAAGAAATGTAATAATGTAATGTAAAATAATACTATAGTCTTCATTGTATTAATAAATCAGTAAATTTTCTCTTCATTAAAGTTACAAATGTTTATTAGTATTGTGCTCAAATACTTTACACATGCTTAAAATGCCTTTAAAACACATGCAAATGATAAAGTTTCACTCTGTTATGGTTATACTGTCACAATCCCCAGCGATCTAATCCTGGCAGATCGCTAAAAAACTACAAATCCATCATTACAAGGACTACAGATCCAGTCATGCACCACACACTCACACCTGTTCCATTTAGGGTAAAGCTGCGGTCACACTAGACATTTCTCCCCATAGACTTTTGTTCATATGCAAGCGAAAGCTTCAGACCGGAAACAAAAGCTCGAGCAACAAGTTTCGCAGTTTGCTGCTATGTAAAGTTCAAAGCTTGGTGAACTCTGACCTGCGCAATAGCATCACTTGACTGCGTGAGACCAATGGAGGATCAAAATGTGACCTCTCTGGACAGAAATTTAAAACATGGTTCAATCGTTTTTATATGTCTAATTATTTTGTTTAATCCCGCCCCTTTTCTCAGCGCCGTACTACAGAATTTTGCATGCTCGAGTGTTACCAAAGCTTTAGGGTGCAGATTACTAACACACACAGCTAAAGATGTTCAGAACTGATGACATGGATTTTAAAAGCAGCACAAATATACACACTAGTCTTGTTTAACTGTGTGACATTATGATAAATTTTCGTTGCCTTGCCGTGTTAGACCATTACTTTGTTGTTTTGTTTATTTACGTTGTCTGCTGCCTGCCTTTTGACCATTTGCCTGTTTATTGACCATGACTCTGGATTGCCCATATACATTTGTTTGTTCCTGTGTTGACCATTGCTTGCTTGACCATTCTTATAAATAATCCTGCATTTGGATCCGCACTCCGTTGTCCAGCGTCCCGATACACAGTACATATACTTTGCAATGACTCCACAAATCCCATGTATTCTCAATTGTTGATCGACTATAATCCCAATTTAACATTGCATATCCTGCAATGTGTCGATTGCAGACTCACACATTGTGATATCGATGTTGAAACGATATATCGTGCAGCCCTACTTCAAATGAAAAAAACACATTACCTTTGTATCCACCACAAAGATAGATCATAAATCTCCTCTGTTTATAATTCACGTCGTCATCATTTTGAGTGTCTAGGAAGGAATGATGTTGCTGTTTTGTGTCTCTTTCATGTGATCTCTGTTTGTTTTTAGCATCAGCATCTCTGAACGGGCCCTCAGACAGAGAGCCCTGGCCCTCAGGAGCCTCATCCGTACATGAAGATGCATTTTGAAGAAACACTAGTTCTGCTTTCTTTTCTTCTTCCTCCTCATCCTCCTCTTTCTTCTCTAGAGGCACAATGCTCTGCGGGAGGTGAGGAGTGTTCGATGAAACCTGCTCCTTTAAAACCGCACAAAGAGAACATCTATAGTACGTAAGATCACATCATGGCTGCACAATCTACTAACCAATCTACTAACCTTGAATAAAGCTGTTTTTGTTTTCTGAAACACTACAGCTTTGTCCTCAAGTGATGAATTCAGAGTGAACGAGTGGCGCTGATGCAAACGATACTGGACAGAGAACAGGTCACATGATCAAATTTAATAATCGATTGAAATCATTGTGTGAATTATTTACTTTTCATGGAATTTCTTACACTCAGGTGATCGTTAATTCAAGATTTTGGTAGCACTTTACAATAAGGTTGTATTAGTTAATGTATTTACTTACATGAACAAACAATGAACAGTATATTTATTACAGTATGTGTTTATGAGAGTGAATGAAAATACAGTTGTTCATTGTTAGTTCATATTAACTCATGGTGCATTAACTAACGTTAACGATTGTGAATTTGGATGTTAAAAATACATAAAAGTTGAGCTATCAGTAATAAGTGCTGTACAAGTATTTAGTTAATTTTAGTAAATACTTTACATTAACTAGCATTGAATGAAACCTTCATGTAACGTGTGACCGAGATTTTATATGCATTTTTCTTAATAATATTTATTTTTTGTTGTTGTTGTTGTTGCTGGTGTTCTGTCTTATTATTTTGAATGTTCAAATACTAATAAATTATTTTCCTTCAGTTAAATTCAGGTATTTTCTATCATTTTATAATTTTCTATTATATTAATTATATTAATTATATTATTAATATATTATATAAATTATATTAATTTCAATAATACTTTATTTTGTTCATCTTTATTTGTAAAGTGTGTACACACAAACACAAACAAACATGTAAATGTACGTTTTTCCATATTGTTCCTAATATTTATGCATTGTTTTTTTTAAACATTTGATAATTTCATGTTTTAAAAAGTTGTCTTTTAGTAGTTATATTTATATTTATATATTTAAGTGTCTTTATATAATGACCTTTTGTTATCTTAATAGTTACAAACCAATATACATGGATTAAGCCTGATAATCCTAAGCATCTGAAATGGAGAGCTGTCATTAATTATCTGACTTCAGGATTAGACTTAACTGGAACTCGAACTTTCCACACTTACTTTAAGGTGAGCTGTGATTTCCAGCTCCGTTTCCACACTCACTCTGGACAAAGGAACGACCTGGTGGCCAAAAGTGGATTTCTATCCCATAAATAAAGAGAACCGCACAACATATTACTACAGCTTGCAAATATGTTTATAATGAAAACTGCGCTGAAATGAAAACTGAAATGTCACTGATGAGAAGATGACGATGTTTACTGTATGACGAACGAAATGGCCTTAAACACCCAGCAGGCACAGGATGCCAATATTAACATGACGTCAGATTGACGTTGTACCCCAATGTCGTGGGGATGTTGCATTTTGTTTGGAAATGAAAATCGTCAGAACTCACCATCAGGCTGATGTCAATGTCCAAGTTGCAACCTAAAATCAACTATACATCAACGTATAATCATGTTACAGCTTGACGTTGTGTGGACGTTACCACTTTGACGTCTATCAGATGTTGGATTTTGGTTGCCATAACTGACAAATAAATGTCAGTATTTAACGTCAATATGATGTTGTTTTAAGATGTTGGCTCGACGTTGGATTTTGGTCACTTTCTAACACATCCTAAAATCAACCAACTATCAACGTCAATATTAGACATCAAAATAACGTTGTCCTTAGACGCTGGCTAGACATTGAATTTTGGTCACCTGACATCACAAACTAAATCTAATCTAATATTTACGCCCTATTATGTTGTGTGCCTGCTGGACAATAACTAAAGGCAAAACAAAAAGTTTTGTTTACTCACATCCACAAATTACATATAAATGCATCAGCTTTTTACAGCGAAATACTCACTACTCTCGAGTACTTTTGAAAGATCTACTTTATACTCGAAGTATGAGTAATATTTACAACAGATACTTTTACCCTACTTTCTCTAGATTTTTAGGCAAGTAATAGCTCTTTTACTTATGTATGATTTGTCAGTACTCTTTCCACCACATTAACTAAATAATTAACATTACTTAATAAATGCTTTCGTCGTTGTCATAACATTGACTTTATTCTTATGTTAACAAATAAAAGGCCTATAAATAATCACAAAATTTTTAATGTCGTAGGCCAGATTAACATTTGGAAAAACAAATTATTTACGTATTAAGTCTGCATGCAATTGGTGCTGAGATGAACAAACCACTGATATAACAATCTAAATTTCTTAAAAGACAGATAAATCTTTTAAATAAGAAATAAGTATTCACAGTATTGTGAAGGGCCCTTAAAACACTATTTTAATGTAATGGAAATTCATTTTTAGATGAACTGTAGTGGAAACTTACAGCAGAAACAGCGGAGCACCTGACGCACGTACAGAATGGGCCTTATTAGGATTTGACCTTGCAAGCAGTATAAACTAGATAGAACGGTGAACACACTTTGCTTCAGTGTCTCATTCTGTAGAAACTGTAGTCAAAATGGGCATTATTAGGATTTGACCTTGTAAGCAGTAAAAACCAGATAAAAGGGTGAACACACTTGACTTCAGTGTCTCACTCTGCAGAAACTGTTGTTGCTGTATGACTGTGACCTTCTCTGCAAAGAATAAAACTTTGAAAAGACATCCCGGGTAAGACTTTGTTTCTTGACCAAAGAGAGCGCCTCTTTAAAGAAAATTGCCACTACAATTAATAATACCGATATTGTGCATTTTCATTATCACAAAATCTTTGAATACCATCAAATTATTGAATATCATCCTATCTATCAGTAATCTGACTCTGCACCTTCTTCCGGATGGCTTTATCTTGGAGGCCGTGCTCCTTCAGAGCCTGAGAGGAGAAGAAAAGCTCCTGCAGCCTCTGTGCTGTGCTCTGGATGTTGCTTTGTTGATCCTAAAGAAGCAAAAGTCATGCATCTTAAATGAGATGAGCAGTAAAGTGTGCTGCTCAAACAGCTCCCGTAACACAAGAAGCCGACTTAGCAAAACTAAATTAACAGATTGAGTTACAGCTCATGCAGAGCCTTCCACTGCCAAACAAAGAAACTGTCACAAACGCGAGGAGATTTCATAATAATAATATTCATTAAAAAAGAGCAATCATTAAACAATGAAAATGCCTACCGGTGCCAGCTTTGTGGTAATCCCGTTGGGAATGGGAGGAAGGTTAACAACTTCATTGTCCTGTTCAGTTGAAACACATAGTGATATATAAATATATATATACGAATGAACTTTATTTTTTTTTAAATAAAACTCCTTTAATGGGTCTTAAAGATAAAATGTTAATTCTGTCATGTTTTACTTGCCAGGTTTTTGGTTCTGTTAAAGACAAAGGAAGATTTTCTCTGAGAAGGTTGGAAACATGGCAACCATTGACTTGTTTTTCCTATACTATGGATGTCAGTGATTACCGGTTTCCAACATTCTTGAAATATTTTGTTTGGTGTTCAACAGAATAATAATAATAATAACAAAAACTCAAACTGGTTTGGAATCAATGAAGGATGAATAACTAATGACAAAATTGACATTTTTGGTTGAATATAATGTTAAAAGGGATAGTTCAGCCCCCAAAATAAAAGTTTTCAAGTAAAAGGATTAAATAATATCTTATTAAGTTGGTGATTAATCTGTAATTAAGTTAAAAATGATCTTTAAATTGTTTTTACTTCATAAAACTCCCTTATTTTTTGTCAGGAGTAATTGGTATTAATCTAGATTGGTCTGTATGAAATATTTTGATTCTATATTGCTTTATATGAAAGATATAAAAAAAATTAAGGTTTCTTTAACTGATTAAAAAAGTTAATTAATAGTAAATTATCATTATTGGCGGTGTGTTGTTTTTTTTAAAGATGTTTATCCATTTAAGTTCAAACATTTCTTTACAAAAAAAAACTGTAATAGTATTGAGAAATTCATTGCACACTCTAAAAATTGCTGGAATGTTGTAACGTAATTCTTTTGGATGTTTGCTTATTTTTAATTGTCATTGTGTCAGAACTTGCTGATGTGCTGTGTGAGTGCACAGACAATTTCCCCTTGAGGGACAATAAATTATACAAACAAACAGACATTGTAAAATAATAGATAAATGAATAATAATGCAAATAGATTTAAATGTGTTTATCCAATAAACAAATAAATAAATAAACATACTGTGCTATGTAGAATAAAAAAAAGAAATGAGCCAATTACTAAGGAAATATAGCTACTATTTAAAGTAAAGTGAATTTAAATTAATTTGTGTGAAATCTGTCTTTAAATGCATGTGTTACAAGTAACCCTCTGTCTGTTACAGCTTGCCCCCCAGGTAGGGTAAATAGTGACATTTTTACTACTGGTACTTTAGGCAGTACTGCACAGAAACCGTAGGTCCAGTGATCACACAACCAGTGCTCATTTTTAGGAGAGGCTTGTGTGTTATTGGTACAAAAAAAAAAAAAAAAAAAAAATATATATATATATATATATATATATATATATATATATATATATATATATATATATATATATATATATGTGTGTGTGTGTGTGTGTGTGTATGATTTGTCTATGTCTAACCCCATTACTTTGTTCATTATTTGGTCAAAACCAAAGTGTTTACTTTGTGCCCCACTTTCCCCTACACTCGTCCTGTCATTTGATAAAGTTGACCGTCGGGTTTTACCCAATGTTCATATTAGACCCAACATGTTACAACAACCCAGCATTATAGAGTGATGCGAATATATTGAACTAAAAATACAAACTTACCGATTTCTGCTTATTTCTTTTCGGCACAACTCCGTTTCTGTAATATTTCCACATGACATTAAAGAGTCCAGTCAGTAGTTTTCTGCTCTGAACTTTATTTTTAAAAGAACGGGAAATACATTGGATCCATGTCGCAGGGTTTAATATGTATAAGACGTAACTTGACTTGTATATCTTCTGATATATTATCTATCCCGATCCAGGAGCGTCTGAGCTGCAGGTTTTCTCTGAGTGGAAGATGAAGCAGTGCTGTGCATCAGTCAGTAAGGCACAGTCACCGCTAGATGGCGACCTGTCTGTGTTTTGGTTTTTATCTGCCATGGGAACGTCATTTACATCACGGTGAATTTCTAAGTGCTGCCAATCTTTCTCCCTTTTTATTTTAAATTTTCCATAATGGCATATTTTATCGTTTCTATTTTTTGTTTTGTTTTACTTTTTCTATGATATTTATATATTTTTATTTTATTTAGTAATTTTATATCATAGGGTCTTTATCACAAGTCATGCCCGTAATATATTTATTAAATAATTAATAAAAAAAAAAAAAAAAAAATATATATATATATATATATATATATATATATATATATTGTATTAAAGTGTAATTTCAAATAACTCTGAGTATCATAACTAAACTCTTATAATATTAAATAAAAAGTAATACCTTTTTAACTTTAATTTTTACAATGCAAATCCAATTAGATTCTCTTTATTTAGTAAACAAAGCAAGTCTTTCATATAATATATCTACTAAACGACAGAAAATATTACTGTACAAACTGTATTGTAAATTGATATGAATACTTTCATATTAAGTCAATAATATTATTGTAAATAATTTAAAAACTGAATGAATATAGATTTACACACATTTACACAAGTAAATAAACAGAATCAATGATGGCATTGCATAGGACAAAAACCAGAACAAAAGTAGAAATGTGAACATAAGTCAATCTCCCTTCAGATACACCTCACCTTTATCAGACAAAGTCAAGATTGACCTGGGAGCAACATACCCATTATAGATTTAGAAAAAAAAGTCTAATGGAAATGTATAGAAAAATGCATTATGACTAAATATTTTGACAACTTGGTTAGCTTCTATTATATATAAAACTTGACATTAACTTTTTCTCACCACCCACTGATCATTTTCACAAGACAAAATTGTGTTGTTGCATTTTATATACTTAAATTTGACTTTCGCATGCTAAAAGTACTTGCGTACGAGACATTTTACTTGATTTGAGTGCCAATATTATGATATAGATATCTGCTGTAGTCAACCTGAAACCTACAGTAGTTTGATATAAAACCAAAGCAAAATCCATTCTTGTCTGAGGACATTTTTATTAAGCAAATATAGTATATTTATAGTAAAATATATAGTATATTCTGCTGGTGTTAAATATACAGAATAATAATAAGTGCAGTTATGTAACAACCATAACATTACCATTATGTCTTAGGACATCTTTGATTAACTTTTATTACCTACACCAAATGTTGACTAATGAAGGTACATTTTACCAACTATTTATTTGTTACACTACTTTATTGTCAAACCATATTGCATACAAATGCATTCAGCAGACTTATATGACAGTGTATTGCTGTAGAGGACAAATAAAACACGAGACAGGTGTTTAGAAAGAGTATAGTTTATTTTGTTTGACCTGCAAACTTATCTAAACAAGATAAACTTTCAGAAAACAGAAAACATTATAATGCGCGCACTCATGAATATAACCCGCGGTTGTCTTCAATAGCCCTTCTTTGCTCAACAGCTCTGCTGAAAAACAAAGCAAAACATTACAACAGCCAGACATACAGTTAAAACATTACAGTTACCATGGTTTCTATTTTAAACTATAGTGACTATAGTTTGAAACTATAGTTTAAAATAAACGATGCTCCCACCCACCATAACCCTCGCAGCGGGGTCCCACTACCGGCCTCCCGTGTTTCCCTGAGGGTCTTCACGACTTGTATTGATCCCTGCCTAGGGTTCACAAGCCGCATCGCCCCAGGGAGTGCACGAGCTAACCGAGTCCGTGCCAGTGTTCACTGGAATGTTGCTCGGCGGCACATTTTAAGCAACAAACACGTAATATTATTCGCCATATTGCGTTTATATACGCAAACCGCAAGGAACAGACGGCCCGAATGAAACTTCACGAAGCAGACTTCGTGAGATTGGCGTGGCTCCACTCGTACCGTCAGGTATTGAACTCACCTTGGTCAGGTACAAACAGCAACACCGAGCGAACTGACAACACTGAGAGAGAACCGACGAGCTTTATAGGAATGCAGATGCAAATGTTTATGATGCGACGTCATTGCTGAGTGTATGATTCTCGTTGTCATGGTGATCGCTGAAGAGAGCACATCTCATTGGAGGACACAGGCTCGGGAATTTCCGTCACAGAGAGTCGTGTAGGCTGTGGACAAAAATTAACTATACATATTTACATTTTGGTGCTGTGTAATATTTTGGGATGCAGTAGAATATGGAGACAGATGAATATAATTAAAGACAGATGCGGGACATTAGAACATTACTGACGGACAAACTCCTAGTGGTGGCAAGCTTATTATCCAAGATCGCCATCTAGCGGCCACATAACCTAAAAGCATGTTTCTTGCTACTAACCATCCCCCACGGCCAAAAGGTCCAGCATTTGTTCTTTTAATTATTTTATATAATTTAATATTATATATTTATAATGCAGTTAATATAATGCATTTATATTCAATATATATAATCCCATCACATCTGTGTTTATGAGGCTTTTTGCTCACTTCATTCGTTTTATTCTGATCAGATATCCGATCACTCAAACCACTTCAGAAAGTAATCTGGGATACATTTTAGATGAAACTGGACAGGTCTAATCATTTTTTAGACAAAATTAATAAAAATAAATTAAATTATGACCTGGAGAAAATGACCTGTGCATGAATGACCTGTGCATGAAACACCTGCATGTGCGCTTTTACAGCCAAAACTCTATTAAAAACATGTTTACTATAAGCATAAAACATGTTCTAACTCTTCAGGCCTGTGGCCAGGGGGGTTTGGAAGGCCCACCCTCACTGACAAAGGTCCAGAATTTGTCTCATACATGAGCTCATTTGTCCTATTTTGACTGCTATGCCATCATAAATAATAAAAATAATCCATCGAAAAAGGCTTTAAGACGTAATCCTTTGTCGGCTGTTGCTTCGGTGGGGCTATAATCTGATGTAAGAGAAGTCTTTTTTTACAACTATATTGTTTATATAAAAAGAGAAAACATTTTACAGGTAACTTTATTCTAAATCTTGGACCTTATTTCTGAAATAAAAATGAGCAATAAAAAGATGTGAAGCACCAGAATATATAATATAATTTGAACATATTTTGGCTGTTGTTGATTTCCAGGAATTTTCAAATGTGCTTTTTTTTTTTTTTTTAACAAAGAGACTAGAAAACTCTGAAGAATTCATCATAATTGTTTTATTATTATTATTATTATTATGATTATCATTATTATTATTATTATTATTATTATTATTATTATTATTATTATTTTTTTTTAATTATTAATTTTTTATTGAAATGGCCATATTGTGACTAAGGACAGTTGAATGTGCTGGCCAGTTTTTTTTTTTTTTTAGTAAATGATAGTAGGCTACAGTTTTGTTTTACTTTAAAACTTTAACAGATTGCTATTTTTCCTAATAATTATATGATGTAATAAGTTTGTATTTTAAAAATTACTCTTGTTTAAATTTTTTTTAATTGCAATTTTTAGGAAATATTTTAGTACATCATAAAGTCTGGTTATGATGACATCTGACTAGTTAATCCAGCAAAAAAATAAAATAAAATAATAAATTGCAGTACATCTCATAGTTAACTAGAAACTGAGGTGTATAACTGCAAAAAGGTAAATTTTATAAGAAAAAAAGAACCACCCCTTTCATCAGGCTGGCTACGGGCCTGCAAGTGCCTTTGATGTCCCAAGATTGAATCCGTCCTTTATAAACATATTGCGAAATAATGAAATTCTGATCTATTAATATAATTGGTTAAACCTTTACACACATGTAGGTATAATCTATTTCCTATTTATTTATTTGCTTGTTAACTTATTTTCCTATTTATTTATTTGCTAGTTATTTATTTATTTGCTTGTTTCTTTATTTAATTGCTTATTTGTTTATTTATTTGCTTATAGTTATTTAGTTGTTTGCTTATTTATTATCCTATTTATTTGCTTGTTTCTCAATTTATTTGCTTATTTGCTTGTTTACTTATTTATTAGCTTGTTGATTTATTTATTTTATTTGATTTAGTATTTGATTTAGGTTTACATTTCAATTTGGGCTTATTCAAACCTTTTTTTATGATTTCCTGCTTTTTCAAATGTTGGGTTTTCTCCTTTATAATGTTAAATGTTTTCAAAAATTTATTTCAATAGTTGTTACACATTTACCCATTGTGCCTTTAATTTAATTTCTTAAATTCACTTATTTGTGTTTAAATGTTAGTTTTTTTAGTGTTTCTTAAATTGTCTTTAATATAAATCATTTTATAAAACTTTTATTAATTTATTTTTTATTTTAATTTATTTCTGTCATTTTTTTAAACATATATTTTAGTTTCGTTTTCTCTTTCTGTGCTGTACTCAATCTCCCACGATGCACCGCGGCAGTGTTTTGATGTCGCACAATCATGGCGGCGCTGTCAGGCGGCTCCTCAGAGACATGCCCGCTCAAAAGCACTTTTAACCGCCTAAAATCCAACACAGTCGGATCGCCGAGAGCCCGAACCCGCTCCGAGCCGCTGTACGTGATCTCTCTGGACCGCTACGGCAAAGACTTGGACTTCAGCATCCGCTTTCCGGACAGCATCTCCATGTCAGAGAGCCTGTTTGACGCCACTCTCACGGACGGAGACTGTAAGATCCGCGTATCTCTGGATCCCGCTATAAACAAGCTCATCAGCAGGAATAAACTGCACTGCGGCTCCGTCGTCCGGAATGTGGAGTTCAGCCGCGGTGATGCAGACGCTGGAGACGGAGAGAGTTTCCACGTCTGCGGGCTGGAGGTGGACCGACTCTACGGCGGGGATGCTGCTCTCCGGGCGCTCTCATCCGTCAATGTGAGGACCATTCCCTGGATGTTTGGGGAGCCGCGAGCAGGACCGCTCAGAGCTCGCAGGACCTCCTATCTGCCGCTGTGGAACAACCATGACTTCTGTGGAGATATGTGGCGCGACACGCCGCCCTCTGAGCCCGACGCGGAGGACTCTGAAGAGGAGATAGACGGTGTGTGTCTGTGGTACTTTGCTTTCTAGTCAGAATTTGTGTGGAGTCACTCTTATAGACAGCCCCTGCATCAGTTGACTTTTCTCAAACTTAAATCAGAAATTAAGTTAAAAAAGCATCATAAATTATTTATTTAATAATTATATATATTCCTGGGAATTAATTCCTGAAAAGTCTTGAAGCTTTGACAAATACTATAATTGTGGAGATTCTAACTTCTAAAATACCCTCAACTCTTTTATTATGTAGGTGTTCTGGGTGACGTTATAGGGTTTAATACAATTTACAAAATACTACTTTGAAAACAGTAAACGTTTACAATGAATAGTTCAAAACCATGAGAGATCAATGGTAAATGATAAATAAATCAGGGATAGGCCGTACTTATGATACAAGTATTTCAAATATGTACTTTAAATAAAAAATAGTATTTTGTAATTTGTATTTGACGGTGTTTATGAAAATGGCTTAATATTTTGTATAAAATACTTTAGTGTCTTGTATTTTTTTTAAATACACTGTAAACGATTTCTGTTGTTTTCACGGTATTATACTGCATTTCTCAACAGTTGTTTACTGTATAAGCTGTGCACAGTGTGTTACTGTATATATTGCTGTTTTCACAGCATGATAATGTATTCTCAACATTTCCATACTGTGAACATGATTAACAGTATGCTACTGCAGATTTTACAATGAATTTTGGGAAAAAATCAGTTACTGTGCATCTAAATACAGTACTGCAAATGACCATGAAAAACTCTACACACACTTTATGTTATTATTATGTTTATTTTAGTTTTTGACAAAGTATTTTGTGAAGAAAAATAAACTAACCAGTTTCTCCAAACTGTTCAGTGCATAAAACTGTCCCCTGGTTTTCCATTTTTGGGTGTACTGCACCTTAATTTTATAAGGTTAACATGAAAATATTAAATCATTTTTAATCAACATAACTTTGTGCTTAACCAAAACGTAAACTGGAACAAAAGTAATTGATTCATGAAACCAAAGTCAGCTTAAATGTCAGAATGACCAGCCTGCTTTAGACGGACTCATGAGGTTAGGGCACCCGTCATCACCATGGAGGTCACATCTCCGCATTTTCAAAACAGTATTTTAAAATACGCACCATCTCTATAAATAAACCACAGACTTGAGTTTAAAACAACTACATTCCCGCATGAAAAACGGTTAAAACTAAATTTTATAACACATTCATTATAGAGCCATCTAAGACCTGGGCAAGTGTCACATGTCTAGCCGATATAACCTCGTTTCGCCGGATACATGAGTGATGATGGACACACTCAGAATCTCCGCTATCGGCAAAGCACGCTTAAAATTTACACATGATATCTACAAATAAACCACAGATTTGAGTTTGTAAGAACTACATTCTCGCATGAAACACTGTTAAAATTTCATTTCGTGACATATTAAACGCAATATTTTTAATATTAGCTGGGCTTTCTCATCCGCCATTTGTTGATGTGAAATGAATTCTGGGAGAAAAAAAATAAAAATATTAATTCTCAAAACACTTCAAACGAACTTTATTCTTATTGTCAAGGTCAGATATATGTAATCATTTCGCTGGTAAAGTGAATAAAAAACAATGTTACTATATTGTAATCAATATCACGTTTGCACTGGTTCGGTTCAGCACTCGAGCGACTCTGAATCGTATTGAACCGAATTGAACCGTTTGCTCGGGAATTATTTGATCACACGTGTTCACAAGCACATTCAGCAATATGCAATTAGTGTATAATTAGTGTATAAATGCGTGTGGCCAAGCAGTATAACGAAATAGTAATGGATCATATACTAAAAGGAATCGATTTTAGGCGGATTCGATTCTTTACTGTTCACTAAGGAGCCGATTCATAGAACCGAACGGACACGACTCGACATGCAGGCAACGGCTCTCCTAATTTGAAATTCACCTGTCGTCTTTCATCCAGCGAATTCATCCTCGGTAAGTGTTTTAAAGTCAAATTCTGTCCGTTAAAGGATTGTTTTGTATGTATTTCTGTGTATTGTGTGTGTAATTTAAAAGAATTAACCAAGTTACATTTAGTTGTAGGTTATTGTGTTTTGTCACGCTATCCGTTAACAAATGGTATTTTAAACAAGAAATAACAGACGCCAGGCGGTCGTTGTAGTGTTTGCGAGGTATTAGATACAGCGATTTTATCTTGAGTGAGTTTTTGACCATACGTTAAGTTATCTGAAAAAACATAACTTTAACTTATTGTAACTGCATTATTGAATTCTCTATTTCAGCACAACACTGAGATGAAGGCGAAGTCACCATGAAAAGTTAAACGTTTACCGTTAAGGTAAGCTCTGGTCTTCACATAGTCATTATGACTAAGCTATCATTTTGGTAAAATTTTTCAACTGTAAGTTAGTTATTTAAACTAAACTCATAATGAAATGAGTCTTAACTGTTTTATTAAATGGAGCTGAAAATTAAATGCAGTTGAATTATTTTAAGCTAACGTTAATATTAACAAAATACATATTAATTGTCTATTTCTCAATAATGTTAATGAGCTTGATGTATAGTGTGTCATTAATTGTACATTTAATTTTTGGTGTTCAGGTGTACCTGAGGTGAGTGTACGTTCTGAGTACACAGATATAAGCCAAAGTCATTATCACTATATATATATATATATATATATATATATATATATATATATATATATATATATATATATATATATATATATATATATATATGTATATATATATATATATATATATATATATATATATATATCCATCCTATTCTAAGAGAAATTGATGGGGTCAGGGAATGATTTGTGTACAAATGTATTTAACCCCATACAGATTGGTATGGTTGTACCATAGATTTAGATTAATTAATGTTAAGTCTTATTTTACTCTTATTATATTTATCTGTTTTTCAGCTACAGTAATTGATGTTGAAAAACTGATGCTACCAATCACTCCTCACTTGATTATTCAAGGTAATGTTGATGTCTTCCTCATTTTGATTAGATTTTTAAATTGTCAAGTTGTTCACAGATTTGTTTTGAGGAGTTTCATGTACAACCTCTTTTTCTTCTTCCAGCAGTTCCTAAGATAAAAAAAAAATCTGGTGTTAAAACAGCCACGGCTATGCTATTTGCCTACCAAGTGCTGAGTAAATATTAGACAAACATTTTTTTCTATAACTGTTGTCTTTGTTTATTAGCAATTTTACTGGGCGTATGGAACTGAATACTGTAAGTTTAGTTCAATATGTTATTTTATGCTATTCATTTTTGTCTTAACATGGATTGCATGTTGAAGCTATCGTTTTATAGTGGGAAAATGTAAAAGAGAATCACTGAATAAAATGGCATAATGATTCTGCTTGTTCACAGAAGGTACTTGATTTAGTTTTCCTCAAGCGATACATCAGTTTTTATGACTATTGCTTGACACTTGAATTGAAGGGACAGTTCACCCAAAAATGAAAATAATAGCATCTTTGGCATCCTCCACTTGTTTCAAAATAGTTATATATTTATTTTGTTCCGTTGAACACAAACTCGTATTTTTTAAAGAAATTTGGTTCAAATATGGATGTCAATAGTTACTGGTTACTAACATTCTTCAAAATATCTGCTTTAGTGTTTAACAGAAATTCAAACTAGTTTAAAACACGTGGAGTAAATAGTGGCAAAATAGTAAACTATTCCTTTAAATATTTTATTCTGAGACTTTTATTTATATGTGTCTTGTCTTTTGTCATATTGTCCTTCTAGCCCAGATTGTGATGGACCTGGAATGCGACACCAGTTACTCTTAAGACAAGAACCGAATAAAGCACAGATGTGGAGGGATTTGCAGCCAAACTAACTGGAGGGAAGGAACCTTTAGGTAAAATCACCTGCTTTATTTAGATCTGAAGTATTTTATTTGACATAGAGATTTATTGTTTTAATTCTAATTTAAAGCAAACAAGGTTGAGCACCCCTGGTCTAAAAGCTCAAAAATGCTGTTTCCGTGATAAGGATAAATGTAGTTCAGAAATAGATTCATTAGGATCAATGCTTAAAGTAAACATTTTCTTCTCTCTGTAGACCAAACATGTTTACTATTCCTCACATTTTAATAAATTGTTTCTGTTTTTGTTTCTTACAGTGTGGGTGAACATACTACCTGGATGTCCAACAAAGGCTGCACAAGAGCTCATTTGATAGCACATATTCTGTCCTGTCTACATCTCTGATGACCTGGAAGTGCTTCGACATCAGTGAGTAATAAATCTTTATATTGTCATGCATACAGGATTTCTGTAAGCTTAGCTTTAATGTTAGTTTGTAATCAGCAGTGACTGTTTTAAAAAATTAAATGTTTAAATTATTCTTAACGTTTTACTGATGCTGTGCACAGTAACGTTATGATGATTTAGTTTGAGGGAATGTCACTGGAGATGTGTTCGTATAAAAAATAAATAAATTGTATGAAACAACTCGATAAAATGTTTATTTGTCTCACTGACATGCCATCACTGCTGCATATTGAAATACAGTAATATGAATTGACAGCAGAATATTACTACAAAAATTTCATGAAGTAGGCTAGACTGCTCTTTAGTTCTCTACTCAACTTTAACACATTTCCTCGTGTCGCTGAGCCTCTCTGCAGATTTTGCCAAAAATGAATACTTAGTGATTACTTTGTTTTATGCAGACCATATATCAGTAACTTATCATTAGCATTATTTAAAAAAATCACCCACAGCTTTCATGTTCTCTAACGCAATCTTGTCTGTAAGTTAGACGTGGATTTATACGTGTTAAAAGCCTAAAAGTGTTTAATTAACATTAGTCACGTTAAATTAGATTATTTTATTTATTTAATTTTAAATATGTAGCCTCTTAAAGTGAGAATGAACTGTGTTCACCCCTCTTAAATCCGTGGAAGCACTAGTAGTGTGATCATGGAATCAGATATTCGAGCTATACAGAGTCGGACATTAAGTTAAGATGAGACTTTATTTTTTACACACCTGTGTGGACACCTGACTAGCGATCTTCAAGAACAATGCCCGCTGATCTTTTCCCCATTAACGTGTTGAAGCATATATACATAAACATAAATATATAAACAGCAGTGCAGTGTTTCGTTTCTGAATGAATTAAATGGTTTGAGGGATGATTAGTTTTTACTTCAGTGATTGATTTTGCTTGTCATTTTTGCAGGATAATCATCATGCTGCTGCCCTTTTTCACTGTCCCTTTCCACATCATTTGGCCTTCATCATTTCCTGTCTTGTAGCAGTATTTTCACCTGTTTTTAAAATTGTAATAATTTTTGATGCATTAATTGTTGACTGGTTTTAATAATCAATTGTTTATTAGTGTTCTGTTGCTCTGTTATATTGAATTATTGCTACTGTTTTAGCATGGTTTACACAATAAACCTTTATTGTGAAGTTAAAGTTTCAGTTTCTTTATTTTTCTTGTACGTCTTGAACAGTTAAAATAACATTTGTGCAATTTTTGAAATTTTTTTACCCATTTTAAAGTAGCACTATTAAATAAAATAACATTTAATAACTGTAAAATACTATACAGTAATAATGAAAGTAACGTTAAAATACCGTAGTTCTTCATGGTAAAAATGTACAATAAAATACTGTTTTCAGTTTTGCAGTATGTGCACCACTACTGTAATTAGTGTTACAGTAAAAATCAACAACAGTAAAATGATGTATTACATTTTACAGTAAATGTAATACTAATGTAATAAGTATTACAGTAATGTTACTGTTTTATGAAATACAGCAGCTACCGGATAATTGTTGCCAGTAACTTACTGTTAATTTAACAAGAAATCGTTTACAGTGTACTGTAAAATACTTTGTAAGTCTAAATGATGACATCATGTAAATGTGGCCTTTAACAGTGGTGTTTTCTCTGTCATTTGCCAAAACTAGACCAGAAAGTTGATTAATATTGAAGAAGTTGATCAATACTTGATGTATGGATGAAAATTATGCAACACATATAAAGAAAATAACAGATGAATGGGTAGATTCAGGAGCAAGTCAAAATAAGACAGGAAAATAGGACAAACAACATGATATTGTGTATTGAAGAATATGCATGGGCCGGTATAAGAATCTGACGGTATGATAACCTTGGATAAAAATATCATGGTTTCGCGGTATTGTGATTTGCTGCTCTAAAATAAGTTCTTTTTAAATGTCTGGGTAAAAAACAAAAACTGTTTTCTCTTTTGAACACAAAATATTTTTTTGAGAAACATTTAAAATACTTTGGAACTGTAAACATGTCAGACTTTTGCTGTCTTCATTTGTTTCAAAAACAGATTTATTTACATATAAAAGGCACCTTTGGATATTTTTTTCTACTGGAGACATTGTTGTCCTAAATTTTTTTTAAAATTAAATAAAAAAAATATTACACATACCTTAGGAACAGTATTGCAGAAAATGTTGACGGTTTTAAAACTTTGACTTTTCCAAACCGCGGTAAACCTTGAAAACGGTTATCGTCCCATGCCTATTGAAGAGTACATTTGCAAAAAAAAAGATATTTGGAAATGACTAAGATTTTAGTAGATTTCAGAAATCGAGACTTTAAATTGTTACATTTTAAACAACTAGATTTATTCAGCAAATTATGTAAGCAAAAAATTTAAATGAACTTTTCATGTATTACCATTTTTAAATATAAGACTGCTATGAGATTTTCACTATAGATAGAGTTAGAGAAGTATATAGTGCTATATTCCAGCTCAATATATGCATTGAATGGTTTTTACACTGATTAAAGAGATCATCTTCTGGACAGGATTTTCTGTAAAAAATTTGTACAAAATTTCTACTAAAATCAAATAGAAACACAGGTTACATTTTTATGAATACCTCCTCATCTAGGTGAACTTCTCAATTATTATTTTATTGCATTTTTTGTTTGAGTTTGTTTTGTTTTGCTTCATTTTATTTATTTATTTATTTATTTATTTTCTTTTCGGCTTAGTCCCTTAATCAATCGGGGGTCGCCACAGCAGAATAAACCACCAACTTATCCAGCATATGTTTTACACAGTGGATAAATGTATTTTAATACATTTTTTGTTTATTTTATTTGTTTTTATTTGTGTTGCTTTATTTTATTTATTTTATTAAATTGTATTTGTTTCATTTGTTTTGTTTTGCTTTATTTCATTAATTTTTATTATTATTATGTTATAATGTTTTTTTGATTTATTCATTCATTTATTTTCCTTTCGGTTTAGTCCCTTTATTAATCCGAGAGGTTGCCACAGCGGAATGAACCGCCAATTCATCTAGCATGTTTTCATGCAGCGGATGCCCTTCCAGCCGCAACCTATCTCTGAGAAACATCCACACATTCTCATTCACACACATACACTACGGACAATTTAGCCTACCCAATTCACCTGTACCGCATGTCTTTGGACTGGGGAAAACCGGAGCACCCGAAGGAAACCCACGCGACTGCAGGGAGAACATGCAAACTCCACACAGAAACGCCAACTGACCCAGCCGAGGCTCAAACCAGTGACCTTCTTGCTGTGAGGCGACAGCACCACCTACTGCGCCACTGCATCGCCATTTTTTGTTTTATTTTATTTTATTTGTTTTGCTTTATTTAATTTATTTGTGCAGGATTGATTGAAGAGGCATGTTAATGGAAGGTTTGTGAAGAAATGTTCTGCTTCCTTGTTAAAGTATTTCGTAGCATTTTCAAAATACAGTATTTTTTTTGATACATTCTTGGTGGCCATATTTTGTAGTTTATTTTGATACATAATCAAATAAAATTGAGGTAGTTGGTATTTTATTTTAAAATACATTTCAATGTACATTCCTGAAATAAATGATAGCAGAATTTAAATTTTTGAGTCAACTGTTCCATAATTTGTGGCCTGACTAGAAACAGTGGATGTCATGCCATTTTATGTGTGAATGCAATGGACAAACTGTTTTTGAGACATCTTGTATGGCTAAATGGGAGATAAGCGTTGATGTTAATGTGTATGCTTTTGTTTCTAGTGGCAGATATGGGGTCCACAGTTTCGCTTGCAAAGGTGCGCAGACATTTCTTGAGTGGATCTCGACAGTACCTGGGTGCTTTGTGTGTGCGAATCCTTCATAAATCCAGACTGATGTATTATGGGAAGGCAGATCAGAAATGTGACTCTCCCTATAAGGTCAAGATCAAGACATCTTTGACATGCATGTTTTCATGACCCTTGTGAACTTAATTTATTTTAACTTAACACTGTTTTAGTTTTGGAGACTTTTTTATTTGATATTTACAGATGTATATTTAAGCCTGTTGTTTTAAGTTTTCTTTTTGAGATTTTATGTTTCCAGACAAAGATTTAACTAGTACTAAAGCCATCTTCAGTGCTACTATTTAACATCCTAATATTAGTAGTTAATAGGGGCTAGTAATATTATAATCTGCATATTTCAGTGTAAATTGCCTAATTTCAATTTAAGCATCGATTTAAAGTCAAAGTAATTTCTGTCGTCATTCTGTGTTCTCAGGCTGAGCTGCAGGTTGGCGATGGCTCAGCCAATGCTTGTGTAGTGCTGTGGAACACAGTCTGCCTGGACTGGTACCGAATCCTTCATCCAGGACAAGTCATAAGATTGTGTCGCTACAGAGTCAAGGACAGCTACAGCAGCCGCATGGGGAAGGATTCAGAGCCACACATTGGTAGAAAAACATAAGACACAACTAACAATTAAAGTTATGAAATGTTTGAGGTCAGTAATATTTTTAAAATTTCAGTTTATCAACTATATTATTATTATTATTATTATTATTATTATTATTATTATTATCATTTTAGTATTAAAGAGATTCACAATAAAATGAACATTTTCATCATTTACTCACTCTTCACTTCTTCCAAACCTGTTTGACTTTCTTTCTTCTGTTCAACACAACAGAAGAGATCTGGAAAAAAGCAGAAATCCTATAAACATAGTATTCTTCCATATAATTTATTTTTTCTACTGGTTTTGTTTACTGGTTTTCAGCTTTCTTCAAAATATCTTCTTTTGTGTTCAACAAAACAAAGAAACTCATAATGGTTTGGAAGCAAGTTTTCAGTTCTGAGATATACATTTGTGTAACATTTTAAATATCTTTACTGTCACTTTTGAATACATTTTCTCAATCGTTAAGCACAAATAAACAAACAAACTTCTGTCACTTTTAATCAATGTAATGTGCCGTAACTAGATAAAAGTAATGATCTTACTGACCCCAAACCTATGAACAGTAGACCATGCCACATTATGTGAATTAGGTATTTGTTTTCGTTTACATCAGGAATGTTGCTCATATTTTGCATTCTACCTTCTTCTGTTTCTCCATTAGAGATCAGTCTTAATTCCAGGAACCCCACTGCCCAAATTTATATCATCCCTAAAAACCAGATTTCTCCAGACTGGGCTTTGCCAGACTTGCCTCACTCATTCACTTGTGGGTATGTGAACAAAATCCTATTGCTCATAAAGGGATGACCCCTTATGATTTACCAAGACTTAGTATATGTTCATTCCAGTGGACCATAAAACCAGTCATAAGAGTCCATTGAGATTTCCATTGATGTGTGGTTTGTTATTATCGGATGATATTTGTCAGAAATATTACAATTTAAATATCTGGAATCTGAGTAAATGATATATGATAAGAGAATTTTAATTTCTCTTCTGAAAGACGGCGCTCCCTGACAGTATGGTGCCCGCTTCACTATAGTGGGCTTTTGGACTCACACAAACTGCAGGTTGATCGCCCCCTGCTGGCCTCATTAACACCACTTCCAACAGCAACCTAGTTTTCTCATGTGGTCTCCCATCCAGTTACTGTCCAGGCTCAGCCCTGCTTAGCTTAAGTGAGTAAGCGGTCTTGGGTTGCAGGGTGATACGGCTGTGGGAGTTTTGGCTATTATTGAAAATGTACACATGCAACATAAGATTAGTTTTGTGGTCCAGGGTTACATTTATGGTGTAAATGCAGTTTTCTTTGGTGGAAGAAAAAAACTCAATGTTTTTGTGTGTCTCATTAAATGCAAATGATGTTTTTAGCAGAGGATATAGCATTTACAGAACATACCTCAGTTAATCAGGCAATAACAAACAAAACCTGTAAATGGTCTTGCTCCACTTTATATTTCTGAACTTCTACACCCTTACATACCACCTCGTGCACTCAGATCAGCCCTTCAGTTGTTCAAAACAAAGCGTAAACTCAGAGGGGATTGTGCCTTTTCTGCAGCAGCTCCTAAACTGTGGAATGCTTTGCCTCTGTGTATCAGACAGACCAAAGAGAAGAGAAAGGTTTAAGATATGATTCAAAAACAGACAATGAACTGGCCTTCGTTGTCTGCTTTTTAATCATATCCTAAACTGCATCTCTTCCCTTTGGCCTTTGACACCTGTTGACATTTTGCTTATTATTTTATTTTATGTCTTTTATGTTCAATTGAGTCTTCTGTATAGCACTTTGGGTGCTTTTAAAATAAAGTTTGATTGATTGATAAATAGGAGACACAGTGCCTCAGTGGTTAGCACTGTCGCCTCACTGCAAGAAGGTTGCTGGTTTGAGTCCCAGCTGGGCCAATTGGCATTTCTGGATAAAGTTTGCATGTTCTTTCTCTGTATGCGTGGGTTTTCTCCGGCTGCTTGTGTGACTCTGTTTCACACAAGTCCAAACACATGCACTATTAGTGAATTGGATGAACTAAATTAGCCGTAGTGTACGAGTGTGAAAGTGTATGGGCATTTCCCAATACCAGAATAGCATCCACTGTGTAAAAGATATGCTGGAATAGTTGGTGGTTCATTCCGCTGTGGCTGAAAGAATAAAGAATAATTAGCTTTTGGAGTTAAATGTATAACTTTGCAAGTCTTTTTCATGCTTAAACAATAACATTACCCACTAAAGGAAGTTTGATATGAAAAGCGTAATATTATCCCTTTAAATATAAATCAATTGCTTGTACAACACAGAGAAATGCATTAGTGATCATGTCTTGCAGACAGGAGATTTCTAGTTGCCCAGAAGGCCACATCTGTGATGTCATTGGTGTGGTGATCTTTGTTGGTCGTTCAGAACGAAAGGTCAAAAGGAAAGGTGAGATGCAAACAGAGAAATGATTATTACATGTATATTTAAATAACGGACTGAACAAATTTCATCTTGCAGATGGGCAGAGATCAGAGATGGAGGAGTATCGCTGGATCCAGATGGTGGACCGGACATCAGACCAGCCAGTCATGATCAAACTTTTCTCCACATCACAGCCTGATGTTCAGAGCCGCATCTCTCCAAGTATGACAACAGACTGTTTTCTCTTTGTCTGTATTAAAGACACACTGTCATTTTTTGCTTTCTTTTCTTTAATTCAGTGGCACTGGTTGTCTGCACCAGATTAAAGCTCATCAGAAGTGCAGTTGACGGAGCTACAACTTTTGATTATCTCACCAACACCTCACTGACCCAGGTTTACTGCACAGGTAAATACCATGCTTTAACACACAAGTATCAAATCCAGTTCCTGGAGAGCCACAGCTCTGCAAAGTTTAGCTTTAACCCTACGTAAAAACACCTGATCAGACTAACTGAGTCCTTAAGGCTTGTTTGACCTACAGGTAGGTGTGTTGAAGCATGGTCAGAACTAAACTCTGCAGAGCTGCGGCCCTCCAGGAGCTAGATTTGACACCTGTGCTTAACACTTTTGTAGATCAGACATTTCATATGCAGTTTGGGGTCAGTAAAAGTACGTTTATTCAGAAAGGATGCTTTAACTGGTTCCAAAGTTGGAGACTTTCTTTATTTGTAAAATCTTGTCCAACACTAGCTTTATTCCAGAGTGTGCTAAAAACATACTTGTTTTCTGTCACTTTTATTAATGTCTTGTAAATGTAGCCTCTTTTAAGTCTTGTTTCTGTTTCTCGTTGTTTCCTTTTTTTAAATAAATTGAGTTGACATTTTAGTGGCATAAATTGAGTGGCACTTATAATCTTATGAACCATTAGTAAATACTGCTTTTTTTAAAGAGCCCCTATTAAACATTAAAAAAGGTCATATATTGGTTTCGGGGGTCTCCAACAACAGACTGATATTCATGTAAGGTAAAAAAACACTTACATTGTCATATAATATTCACTTATTTTTGCCTAATTATCCTAAATGACTTCCATATGATTTGCTCTATTCTTAAATGGCCATGAAATCCCTGTATCAGCAGGGTGTTTTCACACCTCTACTTTGGGAAAAAGTCAGGAAAGTGGGCGTGTCCAGCTCTGTTTAAAACATTCAAAAACAAGATATTTGATTCGAGGAACGGCTGGAAGTGTGTATCTTTCATGCAATGTATGTTACAGCACGGCGAATGAGAGGAAAAAAAAGTCTGCATTTCTCTGTAACTTAGATGCGCTCGGTAGGTAACATCAGAAAGCAAATTGTTATTCCTGTCACAAAATGCGGCGAAAATCCTCCACGACGGTAAGTTTGGTTGTGGTGTTTACACTTGGGAGAGCAGCATTTACAGTGGATTTTTTCAGTCCATAATATTGTAGTGATGTTAACATACGGTAAACTTTAGAAATCATAGAAATCACTTGACTAATGTCTGTCTTTAAACACTAAAAGAGTACTGCTGACAATACGAACTAACTTTGCCTCTGAATACACAAACACAAATCTGTAGATACAGGACAATCAACACAAACTGGATCCGCGTCTTTATTAAAAGGAGACGAGTGGCAAATCCGGATTTCACCATTTCCAGATGAGAAAAACTCTCAGGAAAACAATGTTCCTTAGACACGTATTTCTATGGTGCGTCACGTGCACTGTAATCCACACGTGAGTCCAGCTGCACTCTCATAGAGGGAAAATGAAAACAAAACCTTCACTGCAGCAAATTATAAAAGCAACACTGATGACCCGTATCTCCAAACAATTCATGTTCTCCCGCTTGGCAACACAATTTGGCGTCTCTCTGCCGTCTGAACACTGTAACTGGTAAAAAAAGTCTTGGAAGCTATCATGCATATTCATGAAGTTGCACCGCATACATAATAGAGCGTGCTGATTGGTTTGATCCAAGTCATACTGATCAATGAATGCAACACACTCAGAGATGCAATAAGGAACTCCCAGGTACAGATGTCCAGTCTACACGCTGGAATAAACGTTAAGAGCTCATGGCCGCATGACGCAGCTTCAAAAATTAGTTTCAAACCGGAAGTGCGAATTTGCTCGAAACAACTCAAAAACAAACAATTTTCACTTTTTAGTGAAATATAAGTGTCCTAATAGTGTTTTAATCGATGTGGGACTCATATATGACTGTCAACGGCCAAAAATGTGTTTTGGTGTTTTGTGACCCTTTAACCATGACACACATTCAGTATTAATCCACACAGCGGCAAAAGCTGAACTATTTTGAAACTTGAGCACTGCACGTGTGTAGGAGCAGCTGATGGTGGCCATAGCAACGAAAAACGGCAGAGGATCGCGAGCTCACAAACGCATTCAAATCCGTGAACAACGCATCACGTTTTTTACATGGTTTTAGACGTGATATGAGAATATAAAGAGTTAACCAGATACAGTACAAGCGATGACAAGTAACAAAACACAACTAAAAACATAATTTGCTAGCAAGAGTTCCTGTCAAGCTCTGACAAAGTCCCACACATCAATAGTCTTTTCTGATCCTTCCTTTAACAAACAGCCGATGAATGCCCCGTTGTAAGCTTTTAGATTGCTAAAGCACTCGTCAGAAAAATGACGAGAACACAGCACAAGGCTGGGGCTATAATGCTGAGGTACGTTTTGCAAAAATAAACTTCAACCACTGACTCTTCACAGCCTCATCTTTAAGTTGAGAAAATAACTTTCCCTCACACTTCAGAGCACAGCGTCTTTACAACATGAATTAACCGAGATCTGCTACAATGTCTGTCTTCTTCTTTTTCTTTCTACAGTGTTAGTGGGCGGGGCCGGGGGTTTTAATTTTCCCAGGTCTGCACGCAACAAATGAGCGGGGCTTGAGTTCCATATCGATGTCACGTCGGCACGGCTAAAGACTCGTTACCGCGGCAATTCATTCGAACCACTATGAGTGGACTCTATTATAGATAAATCAATAGTTTTAAACACTGTGCACTTTTAGATTTAAGCCTTAGCTGGATGTTTCACTTCACTTAGAGCAGGGGTGTCCAAAGTCGGTCCTGGAGAGCCGGTGTCCTGCTGACTTAAGCTTCCACCCTAATTAAATACACCTGAACAAGCTAATCAAGCTCTTAATTGGTATACTAGAAACTTCCAAGCAGGTGTGTTGAAGCAAGTTGGAGCTAATCTCTCCAGGACACCGGCCCTCCAGGACCGAGTGTGGACACCCCTGACTTAGAGCTATTGCACATGTATGGAGGGTCATTTTCAAAAAGCCATAATAAGGGCTCTTTAATACTCTTATCCTCATGTTACACAAAAAAACAACAACAAAAAAACAGAAAGACTATTTTTAAAGAGCTAATTCACCCAATAAATAAATATTTACACACTATTTATTCACTCTCAAGTGAATAAATTTCTCTCTCTCTAAATTTCACTCTCAAATTTCTGAATTGTGTTGAACACAAAAGAAGATATTTTGAAGAAAGCTTTAACCATTGAATTTCATAGTAGGAAAAACAAGTGCTATGAAAGTCAACGGTTACACATTTCCAACTTTCTTCAATCTATCTTTTGTGTTCATAAGAAAAAATTAGGACAGACTTTGGAATAACTATCCCACACATTTACAGTATGTGGAATTAGATGAATCCAATTAATTTCCAAAAAACTATTTTCAAATATTAAAACAGGTACAGGGTCTCGCCCTGTGATGCCATACAGGGGCATACGGCCCATCCGACGGTTTCTCCACTGGCTGAGGCAGGTGGATGAGAGGAGTCTGCTGGACAGAGCTGTGGTTGGTGGATATTTCAGCTACCCACCTCTTCCTGTTTCACTGCGTTATTTCATGGAGAGCAAACAAAGTAAGGAAGCACAGATATATACAAAAATATGTGTTTTTGGATTGAATGATGCATGTAGTGATGTCTGTTAAATTATTTTCAATGTGCCTGTGAAGGAGAAGCTGGTCTCATCAGCGGAGGAGAGATGAAATTAGAGTGTGAGAAGTTAAATTATAGAGAAAAGCAGCGGTTTGCTATTCAGTGTGTGATCACTGCAGCCTGCTACCATCATCGAGAGGTACACGCATACAGTATATACATATATGGTGGGCCATTTATATATATACACCTTAATAAAATGGGAATGGTTAATGATATTAACTTCCTGTTTGTGGCACATTAGTATGTGTGAGGGGGCTTGTAAATAACTCATGAAAGAATAAAGCACATCATTGTTTTTCTTGTGAAATTTCCTATAAGTTTATTCAGGTGTATACATATAAATGGCTCACCCTGTAGATTAACAAACCACACAGACAAAAACAAAATGAACATTTAAAGGGGATAGTTTAACATTTATTCTTCCTCATGTGGTTTTAAAGCCTTGTGAGTTTGTTTTTCAGTTGTTGTTGAAGACTAAAGAAGATATTTTGAAGAATGTTGGTTGCTAACACCCGTCATATTCCATAGTAAAGATTAAAGTAAAGAGTTTTCATTTTGGGTGGATTATCCCTTTAAATAGGGTAAAAATATATAGTTTTGATGCGTTTACCAGAAAGCTCTTATCCTCATCAAGGCTGCACTTTTTACTTTATAATATTTATACATTTAATATTTTACATTTTTCTTGCTAAATTAAGAATATGTTTCCTTTACAACCAGAAAAAAAATAACGCTTCTTTAACCTCAAATGTTCTAGCAGTAGTTTTCCTGTTTTATATCTATTTTTTCTTCTTTATAGGCCACTGGACGATACCAGTATTCAGATCTTCCATCAGCTCCACTTAGCCCTAGAGTGCCACGGCAAAGGGAGGGGTGCGTGTGTGTTTTTGTCTTTCTGATGTGATAAATATTGAGTAGTTCATGATTTCTTCATCAGAAATGTATGCATAAGGATTTTTTTCTGGCTCAAAATGAGGTGGCATCCCGATCATGACATTTTTCTTACTTGAAACAAACATATTTTGCATTATTTTTATAATCTTATCAAGTAAAACATCATCTTAATCAAAAAGACTAACATTAAATGTAATTAAATACATGAGCAGTGCTGAAGGCGTCTGCCTGCCTGATTTTTGCCACTTTAGTGGAAGTGGTATAAAATTTGATGGAGGTGGCCACCTCGTTATTCGCTATGCAGGAAAAAACCCTGTGCATAACTAAGCCAACAATAAAGCCTAACAAATAAAAATGATGTTATTAATTTCTCATCAACATGTTGGTCCAATACTCTGAAACCTTCGTTCATCTTTGGAACACAAATCAAGATATTTTAGATGAAATTCGAGAGATCTCATTTTCTGTAGACGGCAACGATCCAGAGATGAACTAAAAATATTGTTAGAAGCTTCAATGTGACTTTAGTGGTTCAACTGTAATCATACAAAGCTCTAAGAACACTTTTGTGTGCCCAAAACCTGTAAATATGACACCAATATTTTCTCTTTTCCAATCAAGTCAGAGTACATGTTTACTGAGAAGGCTCTGGCTACAGACCGGATGCAGCTGCAAGCTGAGCTGCATGCAATGCTTTTAGTGCACTCTACCCCTCACAGTAACATCACACTACATGTCTCAACTTGCATATGCAAGTCTGCATCCAGATACTATTGTGTTTACTATGGGCAATATTACGTGTTGCCATTAGAATCAGCAGCACAACATGCAAGCGTCGTATTGCCCATTCCCATCGTAAAAATGCACTCTGCACATTAGCTAACAGTATTTACAGTTACAGGTTTTTCAGCAGGTGTTATTGGAGCACTCCGTATAATTACAGTTTAAAGACTAAAGTCACGTAGAATGTTTTTTATATATATATTTTTGGTTACTTTTCTGGACTAAGTGTACTGGGGTGCCAAAGTTTCACTGCCATTTTGGTAAAAAAACAACAACTTCGGGGTCTATTATTAAACTACAGTTCACACACTGGCACTCAAGTTGTGTTCACACAAAACAAACACAAAAAATATAAACTTTTTCAACACCATAAATCATGTTTAAATTAAAATAAAGTTTTTTAGATGTTAGTATCAGTATTATTCATGTTTAATATATCTATAAGCTAGTGTGCCCCAAAACTTCTTATAAAGAAGATATAGACCTGATATAAACATGTAAAGCTTGTAGTCTGTCACTTCCAACTAAATGGATCAACGGTTTTATTCATGTCACTGCATACTTCAGTGTTACTTATGATATCATAACTAATCAAATGCTTTCCAGTATTGGATATGCCCACTTTAAGATGCTTCTCATTTGCTTTTTTTATTTTATGCACTTGAGCTCAACCACTCTTCCTGGTAGAGCTGTGACAAATCAAAACACTATTGGCTGTTTTTTAAAAAGGGGAGGCGCTACATTATGTCCCACCCTCTATTTATGTTTTGGTTGAGATTACGTCGGACATTGAATAAAAATGCATATTTCAAATTAGTTCACTGGACCTTTAAAGGGCACCTAGGTTACCCCTTTTTTCAGATTTAATATGAGTCTTTTGTGTCTAAAGAATGTGTCTGTAAAGTTTCAGCTCAAAACACCCATCAGATTATTTATTATACCTTTTATAAGATTCTACTTTATGCATTTTTGCAGCAGAAGGCGGTTTTGTTGTACTGCACCTTTAAGGCTAGTCCTCCCCGCTCACTGTTTCTACGTGCCTTTCTGCGTGCCTTAATCTCCTCCCTCGGCTTCGCGCGCATTTAGCTTTGCACTCTTTTTGCATGCAAATGTGACATGATACAGGTTAATCTCCACTGCTGTATGGATATCTGTTATGTTAATGTACAAAATAAGCCTGATTTAACGTCCACAAACCGGGATTGAAGCGCCTTCCTTTATAATTGTTTTGTCACGCGGCTGTGCTGATGAAGTAGAGCTGAAGCAAATGGCTGTAATTCATTACACACATGCACTGTTTTAAAACATTTTAAACTCACTCTTCTTGATCACATTTGATGATGATTGATGATCCTAGTAAACTGAACAGATCTTGTATTCCCGGTTGCTTTGCGCTCGTTCCCTCTTGTTGATATGATTATACACGTGACTACAGAGACATGTTAATACGCAGCTGTCAATCAATTCGGTGGTCAAGTCTGAAAACTGCTCTAATTGGTCCACCATCTTTATGTTGTTAAATTGATTTAAAAAAAAAAAAAAAAGGACTAGGTGTGTTTATATCACACCAATATGACAGTTTATACCAGGGGCCACCAATCTCGGTCCTGGAGGGCCGGTGTCCCATCAGGGTTTAGCTCCAACTTGCCTCAACACACCTGCCTAGATGTTTTAAGTATACCAAGTAAGACCTTGATTAGCTTGTTCAGGTGTGTTTGATTAGGGTTGGAGCTAAAATCTGCAGGACACCGGTCCTCCAGGAACAAGTTTGGTGACCCCTGGTCTATACACTATACTTACACACATGTCTGTCCAAACAGCTTGAAAAGTAGATTTTTCACCATAGGTGGCCTTTAAGGCATCAAATCAGGAATCAAACAAATATAACAATTTAAATAAATACACAAATCATATAAAATATATAAAAAATGAATATTGATCAATTTTAATAAAAAAAAGCAACAACAACAACAACAACAAAAAAATAAGCAGTTAAGTACAAATGTTTTTTTTTTTTTTTTTTTGTCTCACACAAAAAAGTAGTTCAATAACCTTTCAAAAGTAGGCTTAATCCAAAAAATACAAGTAAACAATCTTAATTTGTGTTCGGAAGATAAAAAAAGAATAATTAAATAATTAATTGCAGAATTTTCATTTTTTTGGGTGAACTAATCCTTTAACTACATTTCATAACTGGATGAACTGTCCATTAAGATCATTGATATTTGTGTCAAGCGCAGGTCTGAACCTTACAGAACACCTGTGAAGCGGAAACTTTTCAGCAGCACTAGTGCTCGAAAGAGGTAAGAATGAGTGCTTTCTGTCTGATACAGTCAAACTAGTGCTATTCTTAAATAATAGTCTCAAATAATAATTCATTCTCACTCAGGCTGGCACCACCTCTGCAACCACTTACAACAGAGGACGATGCAGAAAGGGGTAATGATCACACATACCTTTCAGTTTTTTTTTTTTTTACATCAACATTATTTCACAGACAGCTAATCAAATAGTGACAACCAAAATGCCTTCATTACCCTGCAGATTGCTCTCTGTTTGATGGAGCCATGGAGTTTCTAGTGGGAGAGCAGGATGATGACAGTATTGATGAGGAAGACGACGACAACGAAAACTTCTTGACTCCACCCATCAGTCCCATGACTTCACGTCTCGGTCTGACTCGTGTCGCCATTGAGACTTTGCCACGGGTGTTTTCTTATGAGCGCAGACATGTTCAGACTGTTGCCGTGGGGATGCAGGTTAACAGCTTTCACAAGCTCCTCCCCCAGAGAGAGCTTGACTCATTTAGTCCTGCCTCCTGCTACACGGGCTACTTTACTCTGACAATGAGAGGTGCGTTTTAGAACACAGACATTTTTTATATATTGTAAAAAGTTAAAGCATCAAAATTAAAATAAAGTTTTTTTTAGATGTTAGTAATAATATGTTAGTCTTAAGGGTATCTACACTCACCAGCCACTTTATTAGGTACACATGTCCAACTGTTTGTTAAAGCAATTTCTAATCAGCCAATCAGATGGCAGCAACGTAATGCATTTAGGCATGTAGACATGGTCAAGACGATCTACTGCAGTTTAAACCGAGCATCAGAATGGGGAGGAAAGAGGATTTAAGTGACTTTGAATGTGGCATGGTTGTTGGTGCCAGACAGGCTGGTCTGAGTATTTTAGAAACTGCTGATCTACTTGGATTTTCACACACAACCATCTCTAGGATTTACAGAGAATAGTCCGAAAAAGAGAAAATATCTAGTGAGCGACAGTTCTGTGGGCGCAAATGCCTTGATGCTGTCAGAGAATGACCAGACTGGTTCAAGCTGATAAAAAGGCAACTGTAACTCAAATAACCACTTGTTACAACCGAGGTCTGCAAAAGAGCATCTCTGAATGCACAACACGTCAAACCTTGAGGCAGATGGGCTACAGCAGCAGAAGACCACACCGGGTGCCACTCCTGTCAAATAAGAACAGGAAAATGAGGCTACAATTCGCACAGGCTCACCAGAATTGGACAATAGAAGATTGAAAAAATGTTTCCTGGTCCGATGAGTCTCGATATCTGCTGCAACATTCAGATGGGAGGGTCAGAATTTGGTGTCAACAACATAAAAGCATGGATCCATCCTGCCTTGTATTAACGGTTCAGGCTGGTGAAGGTGGTTTAATGGCGTGAGGGATATTTTCTTGGCACACTTTGGGCCCATTAGTACTAATTAAGCATTGTGTCAACGCCACAGCTTACCTAAGTGTTGTTGCTGACCATGTCCATCTCTTTCTGACCACATTGTACTCATCTTCTGATGGCTACTTCCAGCGGTATAATGTCATGTCATAAAGCATGAATCATCTCAGACTGGTTTCTTGAACATGACAATGAGTTCACTGTACTCAAATGGCCTCCACAGTCACCAGAACTCAATCAACTAGAGCCCCTTTGGGATGTGGTGGAACGGGAGATTCACATCATGGATGTGCAGCCGACAACTCCGCAGCAACTGCTTGATGCTATTATGTCAATATGGATCAAAATCTCTAAGGAATATTTCCAGTACCTTTTTAAATCTATGCCAGAAAGGATTAAGGCAGTTCTGAACCCAAAAGAGGGTCTAACCCGTTACTAGTAAGGTGTGCCTAATAAAGTGGCCGCTGAGTGTATAAGCTAGTGTGCTCCAAAACAGTAATAAAGTTCACATTAAGAAGATTTAAACCTGATATAAACATCCAAAACTTACAGTTCTTCCAAAATAGACCAGCAATTTTTTTTTCACGTCACCTCATACTTCAGTTTCTTATGTTCTCAAATCTTGACCAATCAAATGTTCTCTAGTATCTGAAATGCCCCACCCCTTTCAAAATGCTTCTGATTTACTTTTTAGTTGATGCGCTTGAGCTTAACCACTTATTGGCAGAGATGCAATTAAAAAGAAAATACTATTGGTTGTTTTTTTCAAATGGGAGGGGCTACTCTATGCCCCCCCTTCTCTTCATGTTTCAGTCTTTCAGATTAAGTCAAACATTGAATAACATAAATTGCACATTTCAAAGCACTTCATGGGACATTTAAGGTGTTATGCTTGTATTATTATATTAGTCTAATATATCCCTTTTTTATTTTCCTGTTTTTCACAGCTCTGTCTGATGGAGTGATGCTCGATGTTATATTTCTGCCCGCTGCCCCCGGTAACCTGCACTGGATGCCCCTCCCCCTCTCACATGATAACTCATGGGAGTCTGTCTTATCACATGGAGGCTTTTCACCACATGCTCCGCCCCCAAGTCCTGGTAAATATGAAGCAAATGAACCTGATTTTAAATGAATGAATTTAGTTTTAAAGAACGGTTAGTGGATTCACTTACACAACCCCAATTCTGAAATCAGGAATGATCAAGTAAATTGTTGTTTGTCTTTAACTCTTATTTAATTGGCAAAATTAAAAAGAATACACTATTTTCAATCAAACGTTGTGTGTGTTTTGTTAATGTTAACAAATTTGGATGGGTGTGCCACATTCTCAGTAGCTCCTTTTGAAAAATGTCATTGACAACAAAATAAAACTTAACATTTTACAAAATCTTCCAACATCTTTTCAATTGGGGTTGTATTTTAGCCATAGGTTGTTTGCAATCACGTAATTCTGGTGACGGGCGAAATTCAGATTGAGGGCAAGAAGTAAAAAACTGAATGGTAGACAGAGGAATTCAGAAGTGCCATAATCACATACATTTGGAGTAGGTTGATAAATAAGGTCTTATTTTACAGAAAATCCTCAAAATTTTATGATGCATGTAGGATATTGCATATTTTTGTTCATTGCATTTTAAGGTTTTATTTGTGTTTTTTGCGATCTTTTTGGTCCATGTTTTGTCATAACGTAATGTGCACTTCTGCAATAGTCCCATCTCAGGATGTTTAATATTGAGTCTGGATTATAGTTGAGCCGGGGCCACAGTTCACAACACACGAGATTTGTGGAGTCAACGTCAGAGTTTACCCATAATGTTATTTTTATTAACCTCTCCTGTGAAATTTGTATTCTTTTTCAATTATTTCCCAAGTGTTGTTTAACAGACCAATGACATTTTCACAGTATTTCCTAATATATTTTTTCCTTCTGGCTGGCGAAAGTCCTATTTCTTTTAGTTTGGCTGGAATAAAAACAGTTTTATAACCACTGGGTCAACATTATTAGCGCGTTTAACTTAAGATTGTTTTTTCCTTTTCCCAAAAAAAGAACAAACCACTAAGTACATTTACATGGACACCAATATTTCGATTTTAATGCGATTAAGACAATACTCTGATTAAGAATCTACCATGTAAACAGCAATTTTTGATTAATCTGAAGGTCATAATCTAACTAAAGAGAAATCGAATTAAGACATGTGGAGTATGCAGATTGGGGGTGTGTGGGGGGGTGTCGTGAATGAAAGTGAAAAGCGGGGTGTGGGGGTGGGGGAGGAGGGCGGTTGAGGAGGGGGATTGGTAAATGAGTTGCCGGATCAGATTTCAGAGGTGCCGGATCCTGATCTGGCGTGTTCTGGCACAAATTAAGCTCTGACTGTCACCAAAGAAAAGAAACCCCGAAGAACTACAGCACAGATGGGCCCGTGCGAAGCTTCACAAAGCAGACTTCGTGAAATTAGCATGACTCCACTCGTACCGTCGGTATTGAACTCACCTTGGTCAAGTACAAACAGCAACATGGAGAAAACTGACAAAACTGAGAGAGAAGTGTTGAACTTTATGAGAACGCAGATCAAATGTTTAGAACGCCACATCACTGGCTGAGAATGAAGTGAATCTCGTTATAATTGCTGAGGAGTTTTAGATTGACTATATATATGTATACAATGCATGTTACGTATTAATATTGTTTTTCTAAGTATCCAGTAAACTAACGCATTACTTAAAAAAATTAAGTAGAAATATTTGAATTACTTTTTTAAAAAATTTAATGCAAGCTTTTTTTTAGATAAATTAATTTGCTTTTAAAAAATACATTTCTGAATTATAATGAGTGTAATCATGGTAAATCACACTCAATAAGAGAATGCAGGAACAGACAGAAATCCAAATGGCAGAGCCTTACATTTTTGTAATGAAGTATTCTCATTATTTTGAACTTATGAAAGAAAAGGGGATTGTCTCAATGGACAGTGATTTTATAAGACAAAAATACAAAAGTAGCAAACACATGGCTTTATACTTTTATTAATCTGTTAATTTAAATAATTTGTTTGTTTTTAAGGTAAATGAAGGTGTAAGTTATATAGTGTGTCATTAAATGCAGAGCTCCTCTATTTAAAAAAAAAAAAAAGAAAAACACTGCAGGTTCTGAAAGAGATCAAGCCTCAGACAGGTATAAAAAAGTAACTCAAAAGTAGTTTAAAAATACTGTAAGGCATTACTTTCCATAAAAAGTAACGCAACTAGTTACTTTTTAGAGGAGCGGCAAATTTTCCAAATCCTGTAAGGTTTCTAAGATCATAATGTTGATTATAAAGATTCAACAACACATTAAAAAAGACATTAAAAGTGTCCACACATTTTTATTTGTTTTAATTTCATTTTATTTCCTTTGAGTGCTAAAATCGGTAAAGTTTTAATAATGGTTTCTCTTCTCCCAAAGCGGACTTGATCGCCACTGCAAATCAGCTGACCAATCAGAGGCTGGTGTGTGTGTTAGATGCATGTGCACTCGGAGGAGAGAGGTTGGAGCTGGTGCTGAACCGGGCATTTCCATTACGATGACAGAAGCATGCTGGAGATTAAAGGGCAGACTGGTACAAAGCATGTTTGTAAATTGAATTAACTTATGAATATATGTATGGAATTATTTATTTTATCAACAAACCATTTTTAAAATTTTGAATATGGTACCAAGCCTTTTTATTATCATAATAATACAGTTTTACCACACGATCCATCTTGTGTTTATTCACTGTGGGATGTTCAAAGATTCAAAACTTTATCATTTTCATAAACAAAATCGCCTTTGATTATGACATATCTGATGAGCTCTTGATGACCCCCGAACTGGTAGACCAGATGTTCCCACCTGCAGCAAAAAAACAGAGAACTCATATTACAACAACCTTCATATCCAGGCCTAAAAATGTAAGTACTGACAACCATATAAAAAAAAACAATAATAATCTAGTGAGTACAGAAGCAACCTGAACAACTAGTTAATAAAGACACATGAAACCTTTGATGACATTTTCTGAGATTTTAACAAATTTATACTAGTTGAACATCAACGTTAGCTACGAGACTGGACAGTAGTTATATAATATAGTATTATATAATAGTGTTCATGTTTAATCGTGTTGCAGTTAGTCTTGTCAGAAGTACCAGCTTCTACAAATCCGTACTCGAATTTGAAAATGTGACGATATTGCTGCTTGCATTTTGAGCTTTGCTAAGCGGATTGAACTGAAAAAGGGGAGGTTTCATGGTCCCTTAATGACATTTACAACTGTTGATCAGAGATGTGTCTTTCTTCTGTATGCGCAGTGCAAGAAAGCACAGGGAATAAGGTAGATTTCAATTCAATATTCGCAGATCTTACTGGAATAAAAATCAGCAAATTAGAACAAGCCCATATTAAACTGAAATCCAAATAAGCCACATACCAAAACACCCCGACCTCTATCTGAATAAAATAAGACATCAGTGTCAATGCTGGTTTAGTTAAATCTGACAACCATAAAGAGTCTTTGGTCTCTTTAGTATTACTCAAAAAAGGCAGATACCCACCGAAACACACAAGATGAATTTCCAAAATCAAGTCACGTTTCACAAAAACAAAATTATTATTTTAATTGATAATTAAACTTCTGAATATTTAAAGTCAACCTGAAATCAAAATGTATCTTCTTATTTTTGTTTATAGTAGTTCTTGTTATAAACAATCTATCTGTGCACATCATTCATTCATTTTCTTCATTCATTTTCTTCATTCATTTTCTTGTCAGCTTAGTCCCTTTATTAATCCGGGGTCGCCACAGCGGAATGAACCGCCAACTTATCCAGCAACCCATCTCTGGGAAATATCCACACACACACTCATACACTACAGACAATTTAGCCTACCCAGTTCACCTGTACTGCATGTCTTTGGACTGTGGGGGAAACCGGAGCACCCGGAGGAAACCCACGCGAAGGCAGGGAGAACATGCAAACTCCACACAGAAACGCCAACTGAGCCGAGGTTCGAACCAGCAACCCAGCGACCTTCTTGCTGTGAGGCGACAGCACTACCTACTGCGCCACTGCCTCGCTGTGCACTTTATTATTTTGTAAAAAATTATTAATCAAATTCTATAACCTTCCCCTGAAATCGTATACTTCCATACCATATAGTACGCTAAAAACAGTATGCGAGCTGAGTAGTATGTTCAAATTCATAGTATTTGAAAAGCGGTCCCTCAGTCTGAAATTGCATATGTCCAAACTATATAGTGTGTTAAAAACAGTATGCAAGCCGAGTAGTTTGTCCGAATTCATAGTATTCAAAAAGCGGTCCCTGCGTCTGAAATTACAAACTTTCATACTATATAGTACGTTAAAAATGATGCAAGCCAAGTAGTATGTCCAAATTTATCGTATTCGAAAAGTGGCCCCTGCGTCTGAAATCGCAAACCTCCATACTATATAGTACGTTAAAAACAGTATGCAAGCTGAGTAGTATGTCCAAATTCATTGTATTCGAAAAGTGGCCCCTGCGTCTAAAATCACATATTTCAATAATTTGTAGTACGTTAAAAACCGTATGCGAGCCAAGTAGTATGTCCGAAGTTATAGTATTCGAAAAGCAGTCCCTGCATCTGAAATCGCAAACTTTCATACTACAGTATATAGTATGTTAAAAACTGTATGCAAGCCAAGTAGTATGTCCGAATTAATAGTATTTGAAAAGCGGTTCCTGTGTCTGAAATTGCAAACCTCCATACTATATAGTACGTTAAAAACAGTATGCGAGCCAAGTAGTATGTCCAAATTCATAGTATTTAAAAAGCGGTCCCTGCGTCTAAAATCGCATGCTTCCATACTATAAAGTACATTAAAAACAGTATGTGAGCCAAATAGTATGTCCCAATACCTAGTATTCGAAAAGTGGTCGCTGTGTCTGAAGTCACTTACGTCCATACTATATAGTACATTAAAAATAGTATGTCCGAATTCAAAGTATTCAAAAAGCGGTCCCTGCCTGTAATTGTATTCTTGCATACTATATAGTATGTTGAAAACAGTGCGCAAGCCAAGTAGTATGGACGCTACGCTATCCCATAATTTACTAATTTTGTAGTCAATTCAAATACATACTTGACATACTCGAGTAGTAGGCGATTTCGGACACAGTCTCATTTCTGCTCTGAACTCGTTCATTTGTCAAACTTCGGACATATTTCAACAATCCAATCAGTTCCCAAAGAACAAAATCATGCACCCCTCTACAATTTTTTTTCTTATTTTAGGACCATTTCAAGTGCATTTATGTCACAATAGCCCAAAAAAACGACAAACCTAACTTCAATTTTATGTTTGTGGCCAATAACTAAACTTGCATATCAAAAGAAGCTGTGAATGAAGTATTTAGTAGATGGCTAACCGTGGTGCATTGATGATCACAAGGTCTCCCTGTTTCCCAACTTCAAGCGAGCCATGTGTTTGTGAGCGGTTGAGAGCGTAGGCTGCATTTATGGTGCTTGCAGCAAGAGCTTCTGGCATAGACATTTTCATCATCACACAGGCCAAGTGCATCACCATAGGCTAATAAACAAACACACACAAAGGAGAGCAGTCAGGTCAAATGTATCAATCTAACTAGTAAACATGTGTTCAGTGTTGTGTCTTATAGTCACCATTGAGCAGCAGTAGGCATTGGGGTTGAAGTCGCTGCCCAGAGCCACTATGACTCCAGCGTCAAGCATATCTCTCGCACGTGGTGGAGTAAGTCTAAAACAGACACAACACAACGCTTTTTACATTGTTAGCTTCCTTTAGCAGGATTCCTATACTTCCAAGGAAAACCTGGACTTTTAGAAGGTTGTTTTTTAGTCGTGGAAATAACATAGAAATTGGTAGAAATGACCAAATGTCCTGGAAATATTAGTTCTTCCCCTGGATTTTTGGTAACACTTTAGGTTTGGTCACATTGCACAGTATTAACAAACCATTAGCTAACACTACTAGCTTAATAAAATACTAATTAGCTTGTTTATTATTAGTTAGTAAGGTAGAAGTTGGGCTTAGGTTTTGTGTAGGATTAGGGATGCAGAATAGGATTATACTTTATAACTACTAATAAACCTGTCTTAATGTCAGGCAAGTAATAAACTAGTAGTTAATAGCATGAATTTTGACCTAAACTAAAGTTTTACCAGATTTAGTTCTTCTTTTTGAGTTTTCATTTTTCAGTTTCAAACAACTTATTGTTCGTAATTGATTCTATAATTGTATTATTTGTATACAAAGCCGTCAATAATCTTGCTCCTCAGTGCCTTACAGACTTGCTCAGTCTGTATACCCCCTCTCGATCATTGAGATCTCAATTTACTCACATGCCTAGAACATGGCTTAAAAAAGGAGGTGATCGAGCAATTGCAGTTGCTAGTCCAAAGCTCTGGAACACTCTGCCAATTCACATAAAATGTTCCCCTTCTATTTCTCTGTTTAAGTCCGTTTTGAAGACCTATCTATTTTTTTCTTGCTTTTAATACTCCTCGATCACAGTTTTATTGCTTTTATTTACTAAATGTTTCTTTTATCTCCTGCTTCCTTCTGTCTTTAGTACTCCTTTTTACAGCACTTTGGTAAACTGTGGTTGTTTTTGAATGTGATTTTTACATAAATATTGTATTGTATTGTATTCGTAAGCCTAGATATAATGAGCTAGGCCATGGCCTCTGCTGTGCAATTGCAATTGGGTTGTTGATGTGAATTTGCATTTTCACTGTCACACATGACAAAAATGAATGTAATTATTATTGTCATCATTTAAATGTAGAAGATGGTTAAACATTTCTTTGCTTTCCATGAATCTCTTGTTATAAAACTGCTGTGTTATTCAATTTTTAAAATATTTTTTAAGCCAAACCTCAAAACTGTCCTACAGTGCGACTGTCTCAAGCACATAAATTAAAGAAAATCATTAATTTATTAATAAATAAAATACCAGATTTTACAAATGTCTGTTTTTGTCAATGGCAATCATTTATTTTCATCCATTTATTTTTAAAAACATAGGAATTTGATACATTTTGCCACTGAAAAGCATGTGCTCTGGTGTGACACTATAATGCTAATTTTTAACTCATCAATTCCACTAAAAACTTCAATGTTGAAGGCCCTATTCAAATTCATGTGACTGACGCCCATGACGTGCACCAGTTAAGTTATCTCCCAATATTTCACATATTTAAGAGCCCATATTATGGGTTTTTGAAAATGAGCTTCTATGCAATGTGTAACACAGCTCTAAGTGAAGTGAAATATCCAGCTAAGGCTTAAATCTGAAAGTGCGCCACGTTTGAAACTATTGACTCATCTATAATTGAGTTGACTCATAGTGGTTTTAATGATTGCCTATGTAATGAGTCTTTAGCTGACCCCGAGTCCTGCCCACAAACACAGTAGAAAGAAAAAGAAGACAAACACTGTAGCAGATCCCAGGTGAATTAAGTCACATAGATGCTGTGCTATGAAGTGTGAGGGTAAGTTAGTGTTATTTTCCATACTTAAAGATGAGGCTGTGAAGAGTCAGAGGTTGAAGATTATTTTTGCAAAAATACCTCAGCATTATAGCCCCAGCCTTGTGCTGTGTTCCCATAATTTTTCTGCCGAGTGTTTCAGAAATCTACAAGCTTACAACGGGGGATTCGTTTTTTAAAGGAAGGATCAGAAAAGACTATTGATGTGTGGGACTTTGTCAGAGCTTGACAGGAACTTAACAGTACACAGTTCATGGACTAGTTTTTTCCTCCATTTCACAATAAGTAAGTGCGCTTAAAATAGTCTCTAGCTTGAAAATTATGTATTTATTTGTGTTTTGGTATTTGTAACCGCTTTGTACTGTATCTGGTTAACTCTTTATAATTTCATATCGCATCTAAAACCTAAAAAACGTGACGCGTGATGCCTTGTTTACGAATTTAAATGCGTTTTACGAGCTCACAGCTGTTTATCCAACCCGAGCTCATTCTGGAAACTTAGCCCCACGGACGTTTCTGGAGGCCGCGATTTACGTGGCCGGAGGTACGTAAAAGGCCGCGTTTGGTTTTTTTCGAGCAAATGCTGCGGGGCGGTGTGGCGCCGCTCCACCCCTCCTCTTCGCGCTTGCCGGCCGACGGCTCGCCTCCAAGTGGAGGGCTTTCTCGACCCGATCAGTTTGTCCGCCTAGCTCACAGCGTTGCGTCGGCGGAGCGGAGGCCCCGGAGGAGGAGGAAGAGGAGCCGGAGCCGGCCACGGTGGACGACGACCGGGATCGAGTCCAGGGAACAGCGGGTTCCGGAAATCAGGTAAGACTAAAAACGGAATCCGGAAAACAAGGGCGAGAACGCGGCGGGATCCGAAAACGCGGTCGAAATCGAAGACGAGGGCTTTTGCTTTTTTTTTTTTTTTTTTCCCGATCCGGCGGCTTTTCGCGCGAGAACGGCGCGGGCCCGAACGCTGCGCACTCCCGAGAGGCGCCCGCCCGAGACACGAAAAAGAGCTGAATGCTCACGCTGAATGCAGTCGTCCAATCCCAACAGACTGGGTCATCGGACCAATCAGTGGAGATTAACATCACGCTAAAGAGGGGTTTGGAAACAAATGAATTGCTGAAAGAATCAAAAGGGAGTCATTGGGACAATTAGGTAAAAATAAATGCTTATAAGCTTATAAGTCTTATAAGACAATAAAAGTGCTCTTTTGACCTTGCATGCATTTATGGAAACCCCCAAAACCAAAATATGACCCTTTTTAATGCATAATAGGGGCTCTTTAACTTTTTTTGGACCTCTATAAAATTAAGTTCTTTTGTCTATTGATGTGACATCAGAATTGATTAAAAATGTCTCAAAGTCCAAAAAGTTTTGGAGAAAAAATATATATTATTTACATAAAATAAATAGCTCTATATATGAAGATTAATGTGGAACAATGAAGATATATCGCTCTCAGACTATTTGTATATTACTAAGAGCTGTTTTGCTTATTTTTTGCTGTCACACCATAAGACAAATTTAAAGTACATTTTAGTAAAAATGTTATCAAAAACAGTGAAAGAATTGATAAAGTTGATACATAACTTTATACGTTGATACATTCTTTCTATCTCTAAAATTTAGTTTTACAACAACAAAAAAGTTACTATTTGTCAACTACCCAATAACATTTGGATTTTGACCCTCTGAGGTTCCTCTGTGACCAACTCCTGTCATAAATTTTCGAAAAGCTTTTGGAAATGTCCTGGAAAATGACTGAAAAGAGAATAATGCTTCTATTCCACCAGCTTTTACCGTAATATATATGCAGTGGTGGGAAGGAGGACCGCTGATGTTTTCGATTTCGCCATGGCAACAATCCCATCATCTGTCACTTCCTCTAAATGGCTGATCGCTAAAGCACCAAGTTCTGCACCTAGCTGTTATATTGAACAACAGAGAGATCATGTAAGAACAACAAGTAAGTGTGTGTGTGTGTGTGTGTGTGTGTGTGTGTGTGCGCAGGTATATGTGGTTTACAGCATGTTGTATAATACATAAGTATGACCTAGTTGTACTCCATTAAGGTGGTTTACAGGGTCACTCCTCATGTCCCTGTAGTTTGAAAAGCTTAAAAATCACACTCAACATGGTCTTTTAAATTTCTAAATTTGCCTGAGGGTGGGGTTTAGAGAGAGAGGTGAGATTACAGCCATATAATAAGTGGTTTTTACAGTATAAAATACATTATGCCTATGGAGTGTCCCTGTAAACCTTATGTACAAGTATGTTTGTGTTTATGTGTGAAACAGAGTGTGTATGCATGCATACATGTGCCGAGTTCATAGGATGGAGTTCATCGCCATGAAAGTTGATGTTGAGGCCCATGTCTTTGCCGGCCTGGAGTATGCAACGAGTGGAGGTGAGATCGAACACACCTTTCTCACAAAATACATCAATGTTGTCCACTTGCAGATCACCTGAAGCGCTTAGATGTTTTATTTTGGGCAGCTGCACTGCAACAATGTCCTTAGTGGCTTCTTCCATAGTTTTACCTCTGAGTAGACAAAAAGACAAGGTTATGCAAATATAGAGCTGTTTACTCAACTGCACAAATGTTTTCATGTTTTTTGAATGATTATGAAGTCTCAGGCTCACTAATGATGTGTTTATTTGATAGAAAATACAGTAAATGCTGTACTATGGTGAAATAATATTGCAAATTAATAATTCATTAATTTCCATTCATTGGTCTCCTGCGGCTTATTCCCAGATTTATCAGGGTTCGCCACCGCAGAATACCACATCTTTAGATGGTTTTCCCTATTTTCTTTTAATTTAAAAATGTTTTTATTTGTGGGAAGAGGTCATGTGGCTATGACGAGGATGGCTTGTGCATTGAGTCACTCCAAAAACCCTCACGCAAAAAACAGTTATAATACCCTTGTAAACTTAACCAACTCCAATCAATCGGAGTATGTCCAAACATCTTGCTTCAAAACAGTGTGACATTCTTACTAGAGCTCATAGAACAGGCACGAAAAAATGTAATTTTTATTCCCATGGTGCAAAGCTCAATTTGTAGCATCATTATCCCAGTCTACGGTGTCATGATCCTTCAGGGGGAAATATATAAATGCACCACAAGTCAACGTTTAAAAGTGGATCAAAAACTTTACTCAAAGTTGTCCTGAAATTATTGAGCAACACCCAATCTTGTCTTAGGACCATTTAGAAAAACTTTTTACTTCAAATGTTAACAAGGTCTCAGTGGTTAGCACTGTCGCCTCACAGCAAGAAAGTTGCTGGTTCGAGTCCTGGCTGGGCCAGTTGGCATTTCTGTGTGGAGTTTGCATGTTTTCCTCATGTTGGCGTGGTTTTCCTCTGGGTGCTCCGGTTTCCCCTCACAGTCCAAAGACATTTATTGTAAGTGGGTTGCGACTGTAAGGGTATCCGCTGCGTAAAACATATGCTGGAATAGTTGTCGGTTCATTCTGCTGTGATGACCTCTGACAAATAAGGTACTAAGCCGAAAGATGTTGACTACTCTATATATTTTATATAATATGCTGATTTGGCAACCATGATACTTTTTGTTGAGAAATTCTTGAAGCATCATTTTTTTGCCTCTTTTCTGAATAAAAATATTAATTTATTTAAAAAAAAAGGAAAAATCAGCTTGTGTATATTCAGAATTGAGAATTCGGCATTGGCAGGAAACAATTTTACTAATTTAATTCTAATGAACTGAATTTCCTTAAATAGCCTTGCAAAGAGAACAATCTATCTGTAAAGAGTTTGTACTTGGGCACTGCGTGAGCTCCACAGTATGTTGCTGATATCCCGATGGGCAACGACTTTCTTGCCGAATTGATCACTCTCAGCATCTTGACTTCAGTGTCCAGCTCGAGTCCGTATCCGCTCTTACACTCCACCAGTGTGGTTCCAGCTCTCATCATGCGCTCCAGACGGCTTTTCAAAGCAGCCAACAGATGCTGTTCACTGGCCGAGCGAGTGTGTGCCACCGTGAAATGGATTCCTCCTCCCGCTTCATGCACCTCCATATATGTGGCGCCGGCCAGCTGTACACACAACACAATGATGATGCTCAATTACTTTAGATACTTCATACATCTCTGACATCAAGACTTAAAGATGTATCCATGCAATATGCATTAGATTCAACTTTATTGTCATTACACATGTACAAGTAGAAGGCATGAAATGCAGTTTAGGTCTAACCAGGAGTGCAATAGCAGCAAGTGCATAAAAATATAAAGCTCAAATGGAAATATTTAGTTAGATGGATTTAATGGAGAAATAAACCTTCATGGCAAACTCATGCACTCTATCTCCAGCCCACACTGGATGCGTGTGTGCATCAACAAGACCTAAAAAAAAACAGTATTACAGATTTGGAACAGAAATGGTCAATCCTCTTGTTTTTTTCAGAGTAGTAGATGTAACTCACCTGGGAGAACACACATGCCGGAAGCATCGAGAACATTGTCAAATTTTGCTCCTTCAAACTGAGTTTCAATGACGTCTGCTGGTCCAACAGCTTTGATTAGTCCATCACTATACAGTATATACACACATATATAGTTTAATATGACATACTTTGATACTGGTAGTCGCTTGCATGAATAAAGGATGCTAACCACTTAAACTATTACCCCAAAATAAAAAACTGTTTAGAATTTCTTAATATGTGACCCTGGACTACAAAACAGAAGTGTACATTTTTGAAATCGAGACTTTAGATAATCTAAAAGCTAAATAAATAGGTATACTTTATGTATACTTTTTTTGGGATTGGACAATATTTGACTGAGATATTATTATTATTAACTATTTCAGATACTGGAATCTGAGGGTGCGAATTACAAAATTTTTTTAAAATAAAAACACTGAGAAAATTGTCTACCTATGCCCCTTTTTACAATATGTAAATTAAGCCTATGATGTCCCTAGAGTGTGTATGTTAAGTTTTAGCACAAAATACCCCACAAATAATGTTTTATAACTCTTTGAAACTACCCCTTTGAGGCTTTGAGCCTAATTGTTCTGTTCTGGTGCCTGTCGCTTTAAATTCAAATGAGATTGTGCTCTTTTCAAAAAAGGGCGGAGCTACAAGTGTGTCAGCATAGTGGCGGATTCAGAAAATGACTAATGTCCTATACTAATTAGTTCCAGATCATCACTAATGGACCGGACAGGGCTTTCCCCATCTGATGACACGTACAAAGGGAGAATGCCAATCAAAGGGTTTCTGCAGTTTCTGTTTTTATGAGGTGTGATTAAAAAAAAATGTATAAATTAATTTTTACCATTACAAGCTGCTTATATTTAAAGACTCTTGCTACACAACTGTGTTTAAACTCCTTACAAAAGTGATCTTTACATAATAGGCCCCTTTAAGTTTTCCAAATTAACTTAGCAATGCATATTAATCAAGAGTAGGTTGGTTTTGATATATTCACAGTAGGAAATGTATGCAAAATCATCATGGAACGTGATCTTTATTTAATATTCTAATTATTTTGGCATAAACATTTTAATCTGTAATTTTGACCCATTCAATGTATTGCCAAAATTGCAACTGGGATGCGAATTATACATTGACGATTGGGGTGGGGGCGTCAACTTTTTTGATGATGTAAGTTTCTGTAATAAATGCTTTAGTGAATTAAACATGCATTTATTTAAATTAGATTTAAACATTAATAAAGACGTTTTGATATTTCAATGTTTTTAGGGATTTTTAGCGTATTCTGACCAACAGTAATCTCTGATTGCCTATTTCAGAGGTTGCTGTAGGTCTAAGTTCAAATTATGTGTTTAATTTTATTTTACTTCTAGGCTATATGAAGATACAAACACCTATTTTACAAGAGTCCTCTAGATCTGCCAGCTTAACACTGCTGAATATTTTTTTCTGAGACTGATTAGCGCGATTAAGCATTCACAATGGTTTGAACCATTAATAAACTATTAATATTATTTTTTAAGACACAGATCAGAGAAAACTACTTCTCACTAAATAAAAGCTGACCCCCTCATACAACATGTTTTAATGTCCTTTAAGGGCGGGGGGGGGGGGGATCAAGTGTTAATTAGGGAGGTCAAACCCCCCTGTAATTCGCACCCTGATTGCAACATAAGACTCGTTTTGTGGTCCAGGATCACATATGTATTTCATAGATCGTATTACCACCCTGCTGGAAAAAAACATCAAACATTACAAACCATGAATTTTTAACCAATAAAACAATTAGCCTAAATTTTGATTATTGTTTTGTATGTCTTGTTCCTTTTTAGGACATAGGACTTAAATAAATAGGACATAAATATCACAAACAGAAGACAACAAAATAGACTAGATTCATTTTAATCTAAATAATTTACATTCCCACATAGCAAAATTTATCTGGCTTAGATCTGGCCCACACAATCAGCTTTTGCTCGGCCCATATGCCGCTGTGAATTGTGTTACATGATTGGACCAAGGGGCGAGGCAGTGGTGCAGTAGGTAGTGCTGTCGCCTCACAGCAAGAAGGTCGCTGGGTCGAACCTCGGCTCAGTTGGTGTTTCTGTGTGGAGTTTGCATGTTCTCCCTGCCTTCGCGAAGGTTTCCTCCGGGTGCTCCGGTTTCCCCCACAGTACAAAGACATGCGGTATAGGTGAATTGTATGTGTGAATGTGTGTGTGGATGTTTCCCAGAGATGGGTTGCGGCTGAAAGGGCATCCGCTGCGTAAAAAACTTGCTTGATAAGTTGGCAGTTCATTCCGCTGTGGCGACCCCGTATTAATAAAGGGATTAAGCCGAAAATGAATGAATAATTGGACCAAGTCTCTTCCATACAAGGGCCAAACATGGACCATATCTGGGTTAAGTAACCAACCCACAACTGGGCCAGATATGTTGGTGTGTCACAACTGCAATGAATTTGACAAACATGTAAAGTGTTTCACTTTATGGCTGCTCTTTTTTTCTCGAAGCAACCTGATTGTAATAATTTTTTTTTTCACTCTTAAATAATTTAAATGTATTTTAAAAATGGGCTAAGTCAAACTTTTAAATTTTTAACATCTGGGCCAATACTACATTTGATCTGGCCCAAGTCTTATGTGCCGCCTTAAAGACAGTGCCAAACAAATGCCAGCTGTGCCAGCTTTATGCTAAATCTGGGCCAGAATTCTTTGCTACCTGGGTTATAACTTTTACAAATAAACAGTCCTAAAAGCATTTAATAAAAAAAACTGCAGAGTTTCATATTCTATTACTGAATAACACTAATATGCAATACATTATCCTTCTTTGATGGAGCCTATTCTAAAATCAATCCTCGATGCATTTCAAATCTGCTAACAAATCACGAACATTTATTTTTACATGCTGAGGGAGTTCTCCACACACGAAGTGAAGTCTTGAGTATTATCAAGAGTGAACGCGACTTACTGTCCAATCAGCACACTGGCGTTCTCCAGCACAGCCAGAGTCTGCATCTCATCTCTGGTAAGATACTTTTCCCCATTTCTACAAACTAACACTAGCTGTGTTGCATTCTTGACTAGAAGTTTGAAACTGTTTGCAGACATTGTTAGTCTAACTTCGTCGCGGTGTTGCAGAGCAGAGTTTGAAGGCTGAAAGAGCAGGTAAATATTTAGCAAAGTCAAAATTGGCTAACCTGACCGAAGGTCGGACGGTAGCTGAATTACCAATGCTCGATGGAGGAGGAGCTCATCATTGTGCTAAATTATTTGAAGACATTAACCCAGTTTTTAGTTGATGGTTTAAGTCAAATATTGGACTTTTTAGTGCTCAGTGAATTTAGGAATGTTAACCTCAGACGAATTAAAAAATTACCTTTCCTCACCAGTAGTTAGCAGTAATTGAACACGTAATAAAGTAGCACTACACCACACAAATATGGGACATTTTCAAATATCAAGCTCATCTGGTACGCACAAGTCCGTTTCTCTTCAAAAAACGTTAAAAATGAAAGTAAAAATACACTCAAGTATAAGAATGTCCTATTTAAAAGCTTTCCCGCGTAATTTTTGCATAACAAACTTGACTAACCTGATTATACAAATTGTCAGGAGTGACAAGTCAAATCAACTAAATAATACAATGAATTTTAAATCAGAACTCATAACTGTATCGGCTATACAGCACACCATTAATACTATATAATTTAAAACAACTTTGACGTATCACAGTAAAAAATGGAAAGACATGGATGCACTTTAATTTCATATATTTTACTTTTTCTTACCTAAAAGAAAACATTAGGTTAGTTGGTTTGGTAAGGTAACCACATGGGCTGGGCCGAGGTAAATTCAGGAGTATGTTAGGAATAGTACCTAGTTATTAATGGTTATATGAAATAATCATGGCAGTGTACAGAATACAAAACAGGACTGTAAAATTGGGAGCTATGAAAATATTCTACAATAAACTTCAGCATTTGTTAAACACCTTGTAAATGTGACATTATTACTACAAATACTGCTATTCAGTGACATTGAAGGATGCCATATTCTTTCCATCTGCAATTAAATAATGTGCGTTAACTTCTGTATATAGCATTAAATTTGAGAAAGTTTGCTACAAAGCAAAATCCTAGAATAGTTTGTATTTTTCTTTCAAGTAACTAAGTACATACGATTTTTTTTGCATTATGTAAATATGGTCAATTGTTTTTATAGTTGGGGTTATATGATCTTTTATATACAGTAGTCAACATTTGAAGTGAATCAAAACTAGGGGTGAGTCATGTGGCAAAAATGCAATCTCGATTAATTCTTTTTCATATTGAACAATAATGATATATATTTTGATGTCGTTTGTTAAAGCTTCTAGATTTAAACATTTTCCCAACAATGACTGAAGCTACAAAAATTAGTGGCTCCATCAAATAGCATAACCTATTTTCGGTGGCCGAAAATTTGGTGCATCTCTAACATCAACAGGCTTCTAGATTCCCATTGTTGTATTTTCTGCTGTGTGATTGGCTCTTGGATCAATATAGAGAAAAACAGTCCAAAGCTTATAATTAATTTTGACAATTTTGTTGCGAATTCGATATAATATCATCAATCAGCCCAGCCCTAATCAAAACTTTATCAAAGTTGTCTTTAAGCTTAAAAAAAAAACACCCATTATTTTCTTAGAACAATTGACCCCTTCAAATGTTGATTACTGTGTATTAAAATTCAGACAAAGAAAGGACAACACGTTTACAAACTGCACAATTTATTTGTCATTGTGCTACCAATAACTTTTACAGTGTAAAAAAGCTAACAATTTCACAAATAAAGGAGACACAGCTTCACATAAAACTGAGACAAACTGTAAATTAACCAACAAATCTTCCAATCTTGTTAGAAAAGAAACCAACACACTCTTCATTCTCTCATCTCTCCATCTTCTTCCTCTTCTTCTACTCCTCTAATGTACAAAACATTATTACACCTGCAAAGAAGAAAACATTGATGTAATAATTTTAAATGTACATTTTCAGTTATTGCCATGTCAGAGTTTCCACGTCCAAAAGCTTACCTGATGAGCACCTCACCAAGATGACCAGCTAACGCTCCATCCACATACTCTTCTGTGTTGGCCAACTACAAATATCGCAAAGAGAGAGGCAGTTTAGGGTTTATTGCCATATCAGTTTTGCGAGTCTTATGACAAAAGTATATGAAATATAAAAAATATCATTACAATATATGTAACAATAAAAAGACAAACAACATTAACAAATAAAATAAGAAAAAAACTTAAAATATTTTAATTCTACCATCTTCAAAAGATTCACTTTTTTTTTTAATAGTTGCTTTAAGGCACAGGTGTCAAACTCAGTTCTTGGAGGACCAAAAGCTCTGGACAGTTTAATTCCAACCCTAATTAACCACACCTGATCAAACTAATTGAGTCCTACAGTCGTTTGAAACCTACAGTTAAAGCCACGGGCACACTGCACCCCTATACACTTCCATTCATAAGCAAGTGAATGCCTTAGACAGGAAACGCAAGCTCGTGCCACAAGTTTCGCAGTGCGATGTGTTGGAAACTTCAAGCTTGGTCAACTCTGACTGTGCAAGACCAATAGAAGATAAAAACCTGACCTCTCTGTACAGAAATTTTAAATATGGTCCAATCGTAATCAGCTTGTTTAATCCCGCCCCTTTTAGAAGCACCTAACGACAGAATTTCACATGCTCAAACTGTAGTGTGGTGAAGCAGGGTTGCAACTAAACTATGCAGGACTGCGGCCCTCCTGGAACAAAGTTTGATATCCCTGCTTTAAGAACTCTCCAGATAAAAATGGTCATCTGATAACATTTTAAACAGGGCATTGCAAAAATATCAATTCAAGTTGAGTTTTATTGTCATTCCGCTACATCTGTGAACACACAGTGAAATGTCTTGCAGGACCACACTGCTACATAAATAAACTATCATAAATATAAACAACCCTTATAGACATAAGAGCGATTTTAAACCTATACATAACTACATAGCAGAGCAGTAATTAACTATACATGTACTAAAGACCTTTTTGAGGGATGTAAACGATAACAATGGTCCTAACGTATTTTCCGCAGCTTCTGAGAGTCCAAAAAGTCCCACATATTGATAGTTACAATAGCTGTTATAATAGCTGTTATATAAAGTTATGAATGAATCGCCTCTTGTTACAGATATGAATTGACAACAAGCAGGAAATATTCATGGGCCAATGGCATCACCACATTGAAACGGTCTATAAATAGTAAAAAAAAAAACTTTACGCATAACCTTAGACAGACTATACAAGTACTTTTATATAAGACAGAACAATATTGTGCAAAAGAGATCATTTAAGGTTGAAGGAAATGACCAGTTAAACAATTTGTGGTACAGTCACAGGTAAACATTGTTTTTTTTTTTATTAAGTCCTTGTAAGAGATCAAGAAAAACTTGCATTTAGAGAGATTAGCATTTCTACAGGTGGTTTGTCAAGCCCACTCACCTGTGTGAACCAATCTCAGAAATGCACAATGTTTTATAGAGCTATGAAGTGGTTGAAAGAGAGGGTCTGGTACAAATAGACAAAACTAGTGCAAGTGTGTCAAGGAGTGTTTATAAAGCCCACTCACTTGTGTAAGGCACACTCAGAATTGCTAAATATTGAGGTTTTCATATGATGTGTATATGCTTGACAGCTAGGTTGCCATTACAATATTTACATTTTTGGCCACCTTCTGCTTTAAGCAGATGTCTGTGTGTGTCTAGCATCTCCATAATGGCATATACAACGGTATGTCTTGAGTTAAAAAGAATAGTTTAAATTTTCTTCCTACTAAGGAGCTAGATTTTCATAGAATCGTTAACTCTTTTAAACATACCTGCATGTTCATGTACCCATCCACTGACACCAGGTAGCCCTTGTACTCCATGCCCCACTTCAGCTTCACCATCACAGGCTTTCCTGTCAGACCATTCAGAAAAGGCTTTGGGTTCAGCGGCAAACTCTGAGGGAAAAGATCAGTGTTACACAATTAACATCATTCGAAATCAATCCCTAAGTGTCATTTTCAAACAATTCCATGTCAACATAATATTGTTCCTGAAGAAGTAAAATACTACAAATGTTGATGATTTTATTCTCAAGTGAGTGAAAAGCTTAGAAGAAACTTTAGCATAGCCTCCGGTGATGCTCAGTCATATTTGACCAAATAGAAAAAAAAAAAAAAGATTTACATTTTGGGTTTTAGTTTTTTTTCTTCATCAGCTTGTTATAACTTTTAGTAAAAAGTTTTGACACTAGCCACATGAATTTACACAAGCAAAATAAACAAATAATAAAAACAAAACAAAAACAGATACAATTGATATGACTTCGTTTTAAATTGTAATGACAAATTCTCATTACTGTAGTTTGTGGTATAAAAATCAACACACGCATGCATACACACAAAAGAACGGTGCAAGCGCTTGACATTGCTTCAAACTAAGCTTTTGTTATTTGACTTTTAAATTAATTTTGAATGGTTTTCTTTGAGTTTTGGTGTAAAGCACGTTTTGGAAAGTGCATATTTCATACTAATTTTTTCATACTAAGTTTTTTTATCATCAGCAACAATCTGAGACATTGTCTTTAAAATCAGACCAATTTTTGAGGAATAGTTTACAAAAAAAAAAAAAAAAAAACTAAAGAAATACTGGTTAACTGTAACCATTGGCTTATATAGTAGTAGGAAAATATATATCTATTTAAGTAGAAGGCTAGCGATTATCAATATCTTTCTTCAAAACATCTTCTTTTGTGTCCAACAGAAGAAATAAATTCAAATAGATTTGGCATAAATTGAGAGTAAATAATGACGCTTTCATATTTTATGTCTTCGCTTCAAAAGTGTCTATAAAATCGATTTAAATTTCATTTTTCATAAATATATAACTTCAATAAAACAATATAATAATTTACTGCATTAATTGTTTTTGGTTTCCACCAGAATAAGCTGCAAATAAGCATCAGTAATAGCAGAAAAAACTCCTTTAACGTTAGTTTTTATCTTTAGTTTTCCCACACATATATCATTTAATCGCATTTTGGGAGTCACCGACTAGGTTGTAAGAGAACAAGGAGGAACATTTATCAGCAAAGCTCAACATTTCTAACACAACACTGAAAATGACTGAAAACAACGTCCAGTCTGCGTTCCTGATGCTAACACCTAGCCGCATTATCAGCGTATTTATGAATGAAAACGTCTACGCTCTTTCGCCAAACTGAAGGTTTGGATACAAATAAAAGAGATAACGATGAACTTACCATGACTGGATTACTTAAGTAGTATTTTCAGACACAAAAATTGTTTATTTGAATAGTATAAGCTAATGCAGCACACTCGCACGCCTTGCCGCCGAAAGAGGGAAGGACTACGAGCGCACTTTGACCGCACGGCAGGAGAGAAGAGCGGATCTGCCCGCTGCGCCACTCGCTGGACAGGCGGGGAATAGAGCCGTGAATCCTCAGTTGAGCTGGAGTGGAGGTCTGAAATTAAAGAAATAGTTTATCCAAAAATAAAAATGTACTTACTATAGACTATTTCCGTTTGATCATGTCGTTGGCCCATAAACATTTCCTGCTTGTTATAAAACTGTTTCACAGCTGTATCAAGAGGCAATTCAACCATAACTTAATGTTAAAACAGTTCTTATAACATTATTTATCAATATGTGGCTCTTTTTAGATTCTTGGAAGCTATAGAAATTTAAAATGTAAAACAGGAAATACGTAAGGACCATTGTCTTTTGTTTAGATTCCTCAAAATTGTCTATATAGTCACCCTTGAGGGGTTTCTAACCTTAATGAGATTCTTTTTTTTTCATTTGAAAACAAAAATAAGATATTTGGAAGTATGTTAAAACTGGTATTGTTGTTTAGAAAATGTTGGACACCGGTAACTATTGGCTTCTATTGTATTTGTTTCTCATCATATTATAGAAATGGTTACCAGTTTCCAAACATCTTCTTTGGTGTTCAGCAGAAGAAATAAACAAGTGAAGGGTAAGTAAATGAGAACATAATTTCATTTCATCACTATCCCTTTAAAAAAATTAATATGTATAAATTATTTTATATATATTTTTTTGTACCATTTTTAACAACTCCCAAAACAGCAGCAGTGGATCATTTTATCATTTCATTCAACGAGAACGGAAACTTGCAATCATTTACAGTCTTTTAGATTTGTATTTGAAAGCACAACACATCTAAATTCTCTTTGATTTGTACAGTAATTTAGCTTTGCAAAACTATTGACCCTCAATTATATAAATAAAAAAAATGCAAATATCCCACATTTATCAATCATTTAACCGAAGACTTGCCCAGTAGGTTTTTGCATTTCATTACCATCTATTCAAAAGAGGTCATGTTTGAAATGTCATGTACAGTGGTGGATAGTGATGGACAATATTTTCTTCCCCAGAGAGGGTGTATATAGTTAGGTTAGTTAGTTAGCTAGCTAGTTGGTTAATTTATTTGTCCCTGTAGGGTAATTTCATTTGCAGTATACACTCACAGAGACAACTGACATTTCAAATTTGCCATTCATATAAATAAATCATGAAAAACATGGTACCCCTACTCTAAATAAATATCTAGACTACTGGCCATCAACTGCTACTGAGGGAGGAGGAATTTAAAAACTTAACTGCTTAAGGTATAAATTAAGATTTTGTCCTATTTCTCACTTATCTGGCAACACAATAGTGATGACCTGATAATAACACTTGGAAGGTGTATGAAAAAGGATGCACTCATCTTTGACAATCATGATAGCCTTATTTAGTACTCTTTCTTTGTATGTACTATCTATCAATGCTCTTTAGTTTTATTCCTAACAACTTATTGACTGTAGTTGCCACCTTCCCCAGCAGTGACCTTTTCTGGGCCTCAGAAGCATGTCCATACAAACAGATCACACAAAATGTTGCAGTACTTGAATAAAAGTACTATAAAACATGATAAACAATGTGTTGTCAACATTAAAAGATAATAGTTTCTTAAGGAAGTAATTTCTCTGTTGAAGCTTTTTCTTTTACAGTCAGTCAATACATCCCTTAAGTTTATTGTCTAACACACTCAAATATTTATAATTTATTACTAACTGAATTTGCTCCTCATTAATTAATGTGGGATGAGTTTTGCGTTGTGCTCTCTCTCTAAAATCAATAACCATCTCCTTAGTTTTAGGAATATTTAGGAGAAGGTTTGAATTTTTACACCAGTTTTAAAAGAAGTCCCTCTTCCTTCTGTATAGAATATGAATATCCTCCTTCTATACAAAAGATAGATATCAATTTGTAGGTCCTGTAAGAAATATGTTTTTCATATTGTAGATTAATGCTATACTTTAGCAATGTGTTTGTGAATGAATCAAAGCTTTAGAAAAGCTGCCTGAAAGCCCACAGTAGCGGATTAGAGCGGAAATCTTTTGCAGATCCGCATTCCAGACATTTACTTTTTCAATATTTCAGAAAGTGACCGGCCTTTCATCCTTTACAACCTTCCTGTTGACCAGTCCTTAAAACGCGACCTTTCCGCTTTCATCAAATAAATGTACAATCTTTTCTTTTCCTGTCAGCTGATTTCACATGATTCAGATTTCGAAATATCCCCTAATGCTTTGATTTCATAGACAGAATGAAAATGATCATATTTGGAACCAGTTCTAATGAGTTCAAACAGGAATGATCAAAGAAGGGTCTGAAAAGATTGAAAATTTATAATAAACTGTATTATTGTTATATAAATTATACATGCTTATAATTAAGTTGATCAAATAATATTTTCTTTTCTGAACGTTCTTATATATAAAGGGTGTGTGCAGTATGCGAATTATACGTTGACGATTGGGGGTGTCAACTTTTTTCGGTAGTAGTTTGGTAATACATGCTTCAGTGAATCAAATTGAGGAATGCATTTACATTACATCTAATCTATTAATAAAATGTATACGTTTTTAGTGTTTTGAGGGATATTCACAATCTCACCTCACAATATACACAATCTCATGGCAAATCATAACTTTTTGATTTAGTGGCTAATTCGTATGAATTTGTATGATCTAATTTGTACAATTTAGTACAATTTGCTCATCCTCCAATGACGGCTAGGTTTAGGGGTGGAGTTGGGTGCCACTCCTTTTTAAAATCGTACAGTTTCGTACAACTGATCTCATACGAATTCGTACAAATTAACCACTAAACTGATAAAACGTAAAATACTTTTTCTTGTGAGATCAGGCTGGATGTTTAGTGACTATTTTAGAGGTTACTGTCAGTTAAACTATACAATTTTTGTGTCTAATGTTTATTTTTTAAGGCTACATGCAGATATAAAAACCTATTTGTCAAGAACCGTGTTTTGTGAATACTTGAGATGTCTATCAGTGCTCTAGAACTGCCAGTTTTAGACTGTTGAGTGATAATTTTGACCATACATGCATTCACAATGGAATAAAGTGTTATACGTGCATCAAATGTATAATGTATTATACATTTTTAATGATTAATATTTAAGATATAGATCAGAGGTCAGAGAAAGCTATTTCTTACTAAAGGGCTGACCCCCATACATCTTGTTGTGATGTCCTTCGATGTCCTTGTTTTGATGTCAAGTATTTGACATCCTCATTAACCACCAAAAGCAACGTGTGTGTGTGTGTGTGTGTGTGTGTAAATGACAGATTTTTACTTACATAAATAAAAAAATATAGGCTGCTTATTGAATAATATGATTAGAGATATTCATGGTCATTTGTGATAAAAACATGAACTATTAAAGAGCATCTGAGACAAAACTCTATTTTATGCAGAATAATTACATATCAAATTAGCAAAATAAATGTCAAAATTGCTTTAAATGTGCTTTAAAAAAGGTTTAACACTAACACTTTAAAATAAGATTGAATATCTTAAGTCTATTATTAACAGATAAAACATTTAACAATAGGAGGAATCTTAAACTCTTAAAAATATTTTTCCATTGTTCATTTATTAACTAATGTCAACAAATGGACCATTAAAGTGCTAGTGTAGATGGACTAATAAATTTTAACTGTAATTGATAATACAACTCTGTAAATAAATGACTCAGTACAATGTCCATCTGATTTCAAAAGACCACCCACATGCCTTAAAGGGATAGTTCCTGCAAAAAGGAAAATTTATGCACTATTTACTCTTACACATGTGGTTCCAATCCTTTTTTAGTTTCTTTCTTCCGTTAAACATAAAATGTAGGCGTTTTGATGAAAACTGAAAATCGTTAACACTATATAAATATTATATGACAAAAAGTCTCGACAAGAAATGTTATTATGTTACTTTAACTTATTTTCAGAGTGTGGGGGAAGATATCAAAACATGTATTGTGTGTGTGTGTGGGGGGGGGGGGGTCTGCCCTTTAATAGTTAATATATATATTGTTCTGATCTGTATCTTAAATAAAAATAATAATTAAAATAGATAACTTCAATATACATTTGACCCCCCCCCCTATAATGGTTCATACCATTGGGAATGGATGTTCCCCGGAAACATTAATTCATTGGTGTAAAACCAGCAAATCTAAAGCACCAAATCAAATCAAATCACTTTTATTGTCACATCATCAGCAGCACGTGTGCTATGATGAGTGAAAAGCTTAGAAAAGCACCGGCAGTGTAAGTGTAAGTGTAAGTGTAAGTGTAAGACAGTGTAAGTGTTCAAAAACTTGCTTCTTTAAAAAGGGCTTTGTAGGTGTCAGTAAAACTCAATGCATAGTTTGTATTTTATTATACACTGGCTCGCACATGGAAGTTCTACAGTAAAATAAAAAATACATGCAGTCATTATGGTCATCTATTAATAGGTGCAGGAAAGCAAATCTGTCACTGTTTATTTAATATCACAAATGTCATTGAGAGCCATTCAATATCCCTCAAAACACTGAAAAGTTAATGTGATGTAATGTGCAAGCTAGACATATAGACTGATGAAAGAGCCAGCTTTAATATCACATTGCCCCGAACTATTACTGTCGTTTTTATAAAGGGGCAAAGTGTACATTGTTAAAATAGGTTGGCTTTCTATCTGGTTCAGTTAGAGTTAGGCCATAAAGAGATGTATTTACTTGATACTGTTAGTAAGAAGGTCAATGTGTATTTATATAGCGCATTTATTGTGTATACACACCCAAAGTGCTTCAATCATGAGGGGGGTCTCTCCACACTACCACCAGTATGCAGCATCCACTTGGATGATGCGACGGCAGCCAAAGGACAACTGCACCAGTGCACTCAACACACACCAGCTATTAGTGGAGTGGCGTGACAGTGATAGAGCCAATTCAGTACATTAAGATAATTGGGAGGCCATGATGGTAAGGGCCGCAAGGGAATTTGGCCAGAACACCAGGGTTACACCACTACTCTTTATGAATTATGGGATTTTTAATGACCACAGAGAGTCAGGACCTCGGTTTATCGTCTCATCTAAAAGATGGCGCCCACTGACAGTATGGTGTCCCATTCTTTTTTACTGGGGCATTAGGACTCACACAGACTGCAGTTTGAGCGTCCCCTGCTGGCCTCACTAACACCACTTGGGAAAACACAGCCCAGGGAAAACACAGTTTTCCCATGTGGCCTCCCATCCATGGACAAGGCTCAGCTCTGCTTTCCTTCATTCTTGAGCTGCAGGGTGATCTGGCTGTGTGGCTGTAACAAGTTTGATTTAATAAATTAGATGCAATTGAATTAAATATATAAATTTGGTTCACTGAGGCATACTACTGAACATAATCGAAAAGACTTGACCCCCTGATCACAAATGTATAATTTGCATTCATGCTTATTTTAAGTTAAACAGGTTTCAAGTGCATTTTTGCAAAGTTATGCAAAGTTTAACTCAAAATGTTTAGTCTGTTTGACGGATGTATGTCGAGTTGACAAGAAGTTTGTTTGGTTCAAAAAAAAAAAAAAAAGGCAGCAACTATTTATACAGGGAAATAATTACTTTTTAGCTTTAGGTGAACTATGCAGTGTGAATACACTCAGCTTAAATGCCTTTTATTTCTCAAAATAGATTACTTTTCAAAGACCTTTAAAGCTTTGGAAGCTCAAAACCAACAGCATTTGAAGGAATACTTTTGAAGAAATAAGTTTAATTACTTATAACTTCTATTTAATCTGTCAATGTCAGATTGGGAGATAGAAAAAAGCTGTTCTTTTAGACAGCTGCGAAAGTGAGAGTGCTGAAAAGCGAGAGCACAACCTAAGATGTGACGTTGAATGACTCAGGCCAGGAATGCTCCATTAACCGGAGGAGGTGGGAAAAAAATGCAGGAAAGGGGGGGTGGCCTGCGCTATTCAAAGCTCCTGTCACTCACAGGCGCTCCAGATTCCAGCTCAGGTGTTCAGAGCCGCGCGCGCGCTCACAGCAAAAACACGCGCACTGCTCACTTCTACACGAGCGGACAGCTGTCAACGGGAACACGCTGACGATTATTTGAGATTACATACACACAAACACCAATGGCGCTGTCGTGCGAGATTTCTGAGCTTTTTCAGGTGAATAGTTTCTGTTTGTCATGGGGGCAGATCGCCTCAGCTCAGCGTTTGCGCACCTGGCCAACCCACGCCAATGAAGTCGTGCTCCTACATGCAGTCTGAAGGGCTCCGGAGCGGAGTCGGGTTCCCGTGTTTATTGTGGATTAAACCACTTATGCTGCTTGATACGCGTAATTTGTGGATTTGTGTGTGTTTTTCTTCTCCTGGATTGATGAGCACTATGGAGCTGACGGGGAGATGTGTGTTGTTGGCGGCGCTGGTGATGAGCGTTCCTCACCACGCGTGTTCAGGTCAGTGTTTTTACTGTTTTTTTCTATTGAGGTAAAGCTGTTTTTTGTTCAATTTTATAAGTATTATTTGCAAATTCCAAATAGGAAAATCCTATCAGGAGTTAATGACTATGAAAGTTGGCTACAACATTGTTCAAAGTTAATTAAATTGTGCTAATGTTTAATTTGAAGTCATACATGTAAGTCAGACCGAAACTAACGTGGTAAACAATACCTTCCATAGAGATATTCACAATCTTTTTAAGTTACAAATATAATTCGTTGTACTCATAACAGTACGTCATTATATTTAATATGTATTAGCCTATTTAAATTCTGCTTTACTATTTTATTAACCGCGAAAATCCGAATGAGAGAATAATATAAAACCAACTTTATCTCAATGTTTACTCTACTGTTCACCTGCACGTGCGATCAAAACACGCTGGCTGCTGTTCAGCTAAACAGAGACGCGTGCTGCGAGATGAACTGAGTGACTGAAACTGATTGAGAGAGATGTGGTTAATTTTTGAATATGCAAAAGCAAACTTTGCATGTGATGTTGATGGATCCTTACAATTTGCGTACACTGCATTTGTGGATGATTGATGCACGTTGAAAGTGTGTTATAATGATAAAAAAAAAACATTAAATGCGATGACCACTTGAAGATGATCAGAATTTACTAATTATTTAATAAGTAAAATTAGTGCTATTCTGTATGTCTTGTTTTTCATTGTAATCCACCCCCCCTCCCCCCAGAAAATGACATTTGGTCAAAATAACAAATGTTTTGTTGTTCTATTAAACAGTGATTTCTTAACTCCTCTAAATTCGAAGTCTAAAAATGATAGAAAATGTTTATTGCACATTTTTAATTATATGCAAAAAAAGAGCTCTAAATTGGGAAGAAATGTCATCTGTAGTTTATGGTATAAAAAAAAACAAGTGACGATATTCAAATAACAATAAATACATTTAAAAAAAATTTAAGTTGTCTAAATTAACAATACGCACCTTTTGTCCCATTCAAATACCTATTCAAAATTTGTGCATCTTTGAAATTCTAATAAATTTTGTTTTCCTCCACCTACTCACAATTTTGCTTCATTAATTGAATACATGTATTTTAAGATGTCTAACACTGTATACAGCATTGAAAGTTGGTAATGAAAGCTCAAACAAATTTGGTTGGTGTGTGAGAACCATGTTTGTGTATCATGTGGCGTGTTTGATCTTTCACAAGAACCACAAGATTTCTTCTATATATATATATATATATATATATATATATATATATATATATATATATATATATATATATATATATATATTGGTGATTGTGAATTGAAGCCAAATTAAAATCTGTTACTCTCCTGTATTCTTAAGACAAATAAAAGTCTTATAGGTTTGAAATAACGCTCCTTATAGGAAGAAATGACACTCCGAACCTTACATATGATTATTAACTCCATTATTTGATTAAACTATGAAAAGAGTAATCAGCTTTTTGGTGCAATTATAGCTTCATTAGTTGTCTGTTAAAATATTGATCCTTTAAATTGGACCTATTTTGTCCCCTTTTTACAACATTATAAAACAAGTCTCTGAGGTCACTAGGGTGTGTATGTAAAGTTTCAGCTTAAAATGCTGCTCAAATATTTGTTGATAACTTTTTGAAACTGCCCCTTTTAATCTTTGATCTAAATTCCACTGTTTAGGTGACTGTCACTTTAAATTCTAATTGTGCTCTTTTTCAAAAGAGGGTGGAGCTATAAATGCCTATTCTTTAGCATAGTGTCGGATTCTAAACTAATGGCGGATGGCTGCTTCTCACTCAGGACTGTCTATGATAATGAGAGAGAGATTGTCACTAATGGGTGGGGCTTTCCCCCTCTGTTAATATTTATAGGGAGAATGTCAATCAAAGTTTTTTTGACAGACTCTCACTATCAAGTGTGATTATAAAAAATAGAATGAATTAATATTTACTATTAGAAGCTTGCTAAATTCACATATATTGGCCACACAGCTGTTAAATTTTTGCATAATAGGCCCCCTTTCAGTTTGTGTAATACAGTGTGCATTTGTATCTATTATAGGATGTGTGAACCGAGTGTGTAATCCACGCATGGGAAATCTGGCAGTCGGACGTCCCATACAGACAATCTCTCAGTGCGGCTCCACCTCCCCAGAACAATTTTGTATGTACAGACCGGACAGTTGTGTGCTGGATTGTGAGATATGTGATGCTTCAGTATCTCAGCATGCACACTCCCCTTCCTCCATGACTGACTCTCCTTTCAAGCAGCCACTGACCTGGTGGCAGTCGGCACAGGGGACTGCCATAGAGACTCTGCAGCTGGATCTGGAGGTGGAGTTTTACTTCACCCACCTCATTATCATTTTCATGTCGCCACGCCCTGCTGCCATGGCAATCGATCGCTCTCGGGACTTTGGCCAGACATGGAGCTTGCTGATGCTGTTTTCCCACAACTGCAGTGAAGTGTCCAGCTTGGAGGACGGACAACGCTGCACAGCGAAATACTCCTCCGCCGAGCCATGCACAAATGGGGAGGTGAGGCTGTGATGATAAAATGTGTACGTCAGATGCAAAATATTGTCAATTTTTCCATGAGGAGCATTCAAGTGAAAATTGCTGCCCTAATATCGTGGTGTCAGTTTCCATAGATCACTGTCCTTGCTCTTAATATAATGTCTGCAAGTTAAAGGTGCAGTATGTAAGTTTGACACCCAGTGGCTGAACTAGGTATTGCACAGCGGGTTTTAAACAAATGCAAGAGCAGGTTGCCAAATTGACTACAACAACAGGAGTGTGCCTGACTGCCGAGCCTATTGGCTGATTGAAACTGTGTTCTAAATAAAAGCAACGGCATGCAATAGAAGTAATATTTTCCATATTAAAACACCCCTTGTCCTAAACAACACCTGAAATGTATATAATATAAACGGCTTCTATTTCTTGCAGCTGAACGTCAGAAAACTGACTATGATCACCTCAGGTACACCTCATGTTCTTTATTCAGTGTTAAATGCGAATAATGTGAGTTTAAATGCCATTTCACATGACATTTATTGCCATACTGCTGAAAGCTCACTTCACATCTTAAAAACAAAATAAACCATTTGAAATTGAAGTTCAGTACAAGCCAACACATATCAGTGATTTAGCATCTACATTTAATAATGTTAAAGAGGTTTAATATGTATTGATTAGATTATAAACCTTAACATTTCGTTGGAGTGCAGTAAGTGCACAACTCTGCTTCTGAATGGCTGTATTTATATTTCTGTCGTGTTTTGTCTGCTGCAAACAGCCAGATTGCTTATCACTGCAAATCTTGTCACGTAGCATGTTTGGACACAGGGTTACAATTTAACCTGCTCCCCTAATGTTTACTCTCCTCATATTATTTATATTATTTACTAATTAATAACCAGCTCATGTGGAACTTTGAATCTGCTTCTCATTTCGGAATCTGCTACTGTCCACCAGAGGTCACATTTCAGTCGCAGACGAATACTTTGAGAGCCTTTCTGACTGAATGAATAAAATATACTGTTTTCCACAAAGGCAAACCCGGGTCCTAAACTATAATTGGCTAAAGTGGCATTGGGTGGGTCAAAAGAACTGAAACGAGGACAGCAGATCCGGCACGTAACGCAAATTTTTAAAGCAGAATATCTGACTTCAGCACCGTTTTTCAGATAAACAAGAATGTTCACTTGGCATGTTTCTTAAATATCTGCAAATATATTTTTTATGCGTTAGAAGAGTTAAAAAAAACTTACCTTTAACTAAAATGGTAATTAAAATACCTGTATAAAAGTAGATAATGGATAAATAAAAACTACGTAGACATCAGGTCTGCACAATACTGGAAAAATATGCTATGTTGTTGTGTGTTGCAATAACAGTACTTCCTATGATTTAATTAGCAAAATGCTATTTTATCAGCAATTAAAAAAACATTTATGTAAAGATCATAGTAAAATAAGCAGCATATATATGTATATATATGTATATATATATATGTATATATATATATATATATATATGTATATATATATATATATATATATATATATATATATATATATATATATATATATATATATATACTTTTTGATCTAATTAAATAAAACAAAAAGGTAACACTTTACTTGTAGTGTTCATAAGAATTGTAGTCTTGAAACCTTTATAATTATGACATGAATATGAATGAGATTTTGTGCATGCTTATGACAACTCAAGTTAAGTGTCATTTGCTCATTTATGTCATTTAAAATGCTTAAATAACATTGTTTGTTATGATAACTTGGCATAAACAAATACATCACCACCTGTCTTCATCTTTGTCATGGCCACATGCCATTACCAATTCAACAAAACTTGTAAATCTGTCATAAACATGATTGTCATGAGGCCATTGTAATTGTGGAATGAATATTTTTCTGATCATGTTTTCAGTGGAATAAACCATATTTTTTATTAAAATTTAACAGCGTCATTACTATTTCAGTCATATTTATGCTAAATTCTGCAGTTGACTTGTATCACTGCAGTTGAGGTCAAAAAAATATTAATGACGCTTATAAAATTCATGACATTTATAATGACTGAATGTTAATAACAGTTGTTATAAACATGCATACAATCTCAATCACGTTGATGACGTGTCATGTCTTAGTTATAATAGTTTATTATAAAGTAATATCAGTCATGGTTTAATATAAAATCTTATGAACATCCTTCAAGTAAAGTGTTACCTAAAAAAACTGTCATGGTGCAAACATTTAAAACACTATGATCTAAATAAAAGCAGAAAATTCAGATTGTTATTGGCTGTTGTCATTTTCCCCTTGTCTCGTGGTAACCGGAAACGCAAGGTCATGCGTCAAGTCTTGAAGGTCGCTGCAATGCGAAGTTCAAGCTTGGTGAACTCTGACCTGCGAAATCACATCACTTGACTGCGTGACACCAATCTAGGATTAAAACATCACCTCTCTGGGCAGAAATTTAAAACATGGAGCAATCGCTCTCTTTTTTTAATGTCAAATAATCCTGTTAAGTCCCGCCCCTTTTTGCAGCGCCGCACGACAGAATTTCACATTATCAAACTCTAATGTGATCGCAGCTTTAGTGTTTATTTTCAGCTCTAGGTTAATCTGGTCAGATTTACAACCCATGCATGTTGCACACAAATGCTTGTCACATACAATTGATTTAATTTATTGCACTTGTCTGCTATTATGGTCACGTTCACTCTTTACAAATGCATGAAACTCAAAATCAGGAACATTCAAAAGAACATGTATTTTTAAACAAGACACTCACTGGAACATCGACACGCAGGAATCAAGTGCTGTAGACAATATAATACCGGACTCAGCAAAACACAGGAGTACAAATACACAAGACATAATGATCTGAATACAAACAAGGGTGAGACACAGGTGGAAATGCTTAACACTAACACACAGCGGGAAAACAGAACAAAGGAATAACAAGGCGAAAACACAACAGAGACGCAAGACTGTGACAATTATGGATATTGCATATACTAGTATGACCATAACAATAATTTTTCAATATATTGTGCAATACTAATAGACATATGTAAAAATGTACTGTACTTCATATAACAAAAAACCACTAGAAAATTATTCAAACTGTACATAAAATCAAACTTTAAGCTGATTCTTAAAATAAATGAAGTAGTATGAATCTTAATAAAATGAAATAGAAAACAATGAATGTGCTTTTCATGTATATTGTGTGTGTGAGCAGGTGATTTACCGTGCACTGTCACCTTATGAGAGGCTGGATCCATACAGCACTGATGCCCGCTCACTGCTGGGCGTCACTAACGTCAGGATTCGTCTGCTTCAGCCACACTCCTGCCCCTGTCCGATTGCTGATGCCAATGCAGCAACTCCCCGATATGCCATCTCTGACCTCATTTTAAAAGGAGGCTGCCTGTGCCATGGACATGCAGACCAGTGTGTGCCCACTGGAGGCAAACACAACTCAAAAACATTTGGAAAACACGTGGTAAGTGCGTTGTGTTTGGGGTTGTATATACTGGCGAACTGTAAGCTAACAGCGGGCCTTTTTATATATATGTGTGTGTTTGTTTGTTTGCTTATTAATAACATCTAGAAGATTTTTTTTTAACAAATGTTTCATATTATCTTAATAATGTCTTAATGTTGCTGACTATTTTGTTGACGTCAAACTCTGATATCAAGGGTCATATATCTAGGTTACACAGAGTACAAACTGTCAGTCTATGCAGATGACCTGCTGTCATTTATTACAGATCCTCAAAATTCTCTCCCTCACATTATGACTGCTCTTGAGCGTTTTAGTTTGATTTCAGTATATAAACTCAGCCAGTTACTTCTCATAAATCAAATAGCCAAAAATACTTTTTCTCACTAACCTTTTGCAGTAGCCTCTGATAAATTTACATATTTAAAAATAGTCTAAACTCCCCACTTCTTTGATTGGTAGGTTCACTGTAATAAATTTTTTTATTTTTAATATTTATTTCAAACTATACCTATTTATATTAATAAATTGTGTTTTTCTTATTTAAATAAGATCATTTCATCTAATCTTTGGAATAAAAAGCCTCCCAGAATACGAAACCCTAAAGACGTCCTGAGATTAATTTTCCATTGTGTTTTTGGTTTTTTAATTAGTTGTCAAGGAAACATTTCCATTTTTCATTTGACCTATATATTTTGTTATATCATCTTTGTTTGAACAAATAAATTTTTGTTTTGTTTAACAATATTTATAAAAAAAAAGTTGCACCCTACTGAAGTATGTTTGACTTGATGTTCCTCAAAAAAAAAAAAAAAAGAAATCTATGGGATCTGAAACATAATGGATGTAAATAATGAGGGGTCTTCATCCATTCATTTATTCATTTTCCTTTGGCTTAGTCTCTACCACAGCGGAATGAACCGCCAACTATTCCTTTATATGTTTTACACAGCAGATGCCCTTCCAGCTGCAACCCAGTACTAAGAAACACACTCATTCACACACACACACTACGGTCAATTTAGCTTATTTAATTCATTTATACTGGGGTGCATTTTCCAAACAATGACATCACTCATGGCTGAACTACCATACTACGATGTATCCTTTGGGAAAAGAACGCTTTAGTGATGAGTTTTTCCCAAAACCTGTAGTCGCAGATCTGTTAGTTATAACTTAAAACGCCCATAATGAGGCTCTAAACAGGGTGGAGTAACAACTTCTTTAGAGGATAAAAAACCCATAATTTTTTGTGCAAATAAATATTTTTTTACACAATCATACATTTTTTAAATCCAATATTAGTTTAAGTATAAACATGCACTTGTTTTACAGATTAATTGAAGTATATATAGACTACACATATAGGACCTGTTTATGTTTCCTTTACAAATATTATTGAGAATATTATTGAGAATATTTCATATAAAATCAGTAAGCTAACACATATTCTAATCTCATAAATAAACCGTTAATGGTTGTAGGCCTAATTTACATTAAGCTTATTTTTTTAAGACATTTTTTTAAAATCCTATTTAATATAATTATTATTATTATTGTTATTATTATTATTATTATTATTTAAATACAATATTGTTTATTTATTTTTTTTTTTTAAAGTCTACTTTTACATTTAAAACATTTAAACTATTGCAGCAATGTACTAACCAACAGGCCAGTGTCATATAAAGTACAGATACATTTCTTAATAAATAACCTACTATAAATTAAAACTGTTATTGAATGCTGTATATTGTTTCACAAGCTTTGAAGACGTAACATAAATTCCACTTTTAAATAATAGGTGACCTGTAGGTTTCGTCATGAGCCACGGCTGTGTTCAAAATGGCAAAAATGTTTTTAAAGTGCACCACGAAAGGAATGCATTTGTCAATATGAAGATCACTAAAACTAAACTGTAAAAAATACTTTGAAAGCAAATTACACCTAAGAGTGATGACTTTAATGCTTTAAAAACAATAATAAGTAAATAAATGTTGGAACATTCTAAATGAATAGGATATAGGGGGGATAATGGGGAATAGAACACAACCAGGAACTATGCATCTAACTACAGCTCTAGAGGTGTAGTTGTAAGCTTACACATTTGCGAATGTTGGTTGGAACGACAGATTCAACAAATTATCTTTGTTACGACTGAACTTGCCACCTTAGTTAGCTAATGATGGTTTATGAAAACAAACCCCTGCATGTCTTTGGACTGTGGGGGAAACCGGAGCACTCGGAGAAAACCCACAAGAACACTGAGAAAACATGCAAACTCACACAGATATGCCAACTGGCCCAGCCGGGACTCAAACCAGCGACCTTCTTGCTGTGAGGCGACAGTGCTAACCACTGAGCCACCGTGCTGCTCCAAATGAGGGATCTTGCAGGCCAATAACAGCAACAGCAATGTTACAATACTGCCCAACAATTTTGCATTATGTACAGTTACCCACATTCCCAGAAAGCATGTTTCCCGTATGATTACATAAACGGCCTCCAGTTTCTCTCATTCTCTTTGGCCCTCTCACTCTCACCGTCTTTGTTTCAGATTATATAAGCCATGCTTTTTGCTGTTCATTTGGCTCCATCTCTGTGGAGAGATAAAACTGAGATATCAACTGAAGGATAAAAAGACAAAGTGAAACAGGAAAACAGCAGAGGGAGGAATGGTGATAAGCACCAGATGAAAACGAGGGTCTGCGTTACTTGCCCCTTTTCCTAATTGAGTTGTTGTTTGCATGCTGTGATCAGACAATAACAGCAATTAGTCTAACTCACTCAAACACACACACACATGTACACACATCAGCACGCCACTCTCTTATCAAAGGTCAGACCGTTTGATCTGGCAGGCCAGACAAAACACACATCCCGTGCCAATCGACATACACACCACTCACTTCCCACCCAGACATGTTGACAGAAATGTTCAAGTTCAAAACTTTTTTGTGTGTTTTTAGTTGTTTTAATCACAGGATCTTGCAGGCCATAACAGTATCTTATTGTAAAGAGTTTAACCTAGGCTTATTCTGAAAACATACCACTATATGCATTTCTGGAGAGCGCAAAATACATCCCAGGAGCTACGTTTTTTTTGCAGTTTTTCTCTCGCCAGCACCATTCGTGCCTGCTCTTCTCACGTAAATCCACCAGAGGCCGCTGTTGGCTGACTGACTGGCTAATCCCCAACCACTACCTTTCCTAAACCCAACCGATAGCGTTTTAAAGAGCACCAGCGCCCACCCACGTCACTGAACCCAACTGACAGTGTTTTCAAAAGCAATACAGAAAAACAAAAGCTTTCATGGCCGCCTGATTTTTACCACTTTTTCAGATTTCACCACATTCTCACCCTGTTATTTACTTGTTTATTTTATTTTTTTGAGTTTTGTTTTTGTCCTACCTGCTTTCTGGAATCGTTCTTCGCCGGACTCGAACCCCGTCGTCAAGGTCAATTCCTCTCTGCGTCTCAGATACTTCGACATATGCCGCAAGCCACTGGACAAACTGGTTACATCGAAGAAGTTGTCTTTAGGGAGGGTTGCGGTCAGCTGGTAAGCGCAAAAATAAACGATGTCATACTGCCCCATATCGTTCATTTTAAAGATGAAATGCAGCCATGCGTTCTACATAATTTGCGCTCTCCAGAAATGTATATATTAGTACATTTTCAGGATGAGCCTATGTTGAAAGCATAGTGTTAGACCATATTATCTAGAACAATATAATTTCCAAATCATTATTTTACTGCCTTTTTTCAATGGTTGTTTTTTAATTCTTTAATAATATTTTTATAACAATATCTTCCAGGCCATAGCAATACAGTAATTTTGTCGAAAAAATTTTTATATAGCTGAAAATCATGATTGGTTTTCTTGTTGTCTGAATTGGTCAGTTAAGTAATATGATCTTATTGTGAAGGCATAATAGCCTATTGGTTAGCGCGCTGACATCTGGTGCAGTAGCGCCCCGAGTTCGAATCTTGGCTGGCTCAAGGATATTTCCCGTTCCTACCCTTTCTCTCTCTCTCGCACTTCGCTTCCTGCCTAAAATACTGTCCTTTCCACTAATACAGGCAAAAAAGCAAAAAAAAATAAAAAATCTTAAAAAATAAATAAATAAATAATATATATATATATATATATATATATATATATATATATATATATATATATATATATATATATATATATATATGTATGTGTAATATATATATATATATATTTATGTGTAATATATATATATATATATATATATATATATATATATATATATATATATATATATAATGTTAAAATTTAAAAAAAATGTTAAAAATGCTTTTCAATTTGATTTAACACTAACACTTTACAATAAAAACACACACACATATGTATATATGTGATTTTATTGTAAAGTGTTAGTGTTAAATCAAATTGAAAAGCGTTTTTAACATTTGTTTTACTAATTGTATATTTAATTCATCTATCTAAAATTGAATAAGTCTAAATTGCTCTGTAATATTTGTCAAAAATTACCATCTGTAATAATACATACATTAAATGTTCCCTTCTAAATTAAATGGCCTGCTTACAGTATATTTACCCGAGTAAAAAAATCAAGCTGTAATTAAACAGACACATTCATTCACAGGGGTTGGACAATGAAACTGAAATGCCTGGTTTTAGACTCCAATAGTTTATTAGTATGGTGTAGGGCCTCCTTTTGCGGCCAATGCAGCATCAATTTGTCTTGGGAATAACAGATACAATTCCTGCACAGTGGCCAGAGGGATTTTAAGGTGTTCTTCTTGCAGAATAGTAGCCAGGTCACTATGCTGCTGGTGGAGGAAAACAGTTCTTCAAAACACCCCAAATTGGCTCAATAATCATTGCATCTGGTGACTGTGCAGGCCATGAAAGATATTCAACTTCACTTTCATGTTCATCAAACCACTCTGTCACCAGTCTTGCTGTGTGTATTGCTGCATCATCATCATTCTGGCACATGACACTGCCTTCAGGATGCAATGTTTGAACCAATGATTGAACCATGTATGTGTATATACTGTACTGTTACCGTCAAACTCCGTTACCAAGCGAATTTGACTATATTATTAAAATTGAATATTTTTTTAGTAAGACCCTGAAAAGAATTATAATTTGGTGAACATTATTATTTTCATATATTTTTTTTTAATGTATCTATAGAACTATAGAATGACCCGCATGCTCAGTCCATCCCTCCACACTCATAATCGGAACACGTGCTCTCACACAGCCCTTGTGTGCCCCTGCAGGAATGTTTTGGTTTGCAGGGAGAGAGTGTGCGTGCGCGTGCGTGTGTGTGTGTGTGTGTGTCTGGGTGCGTTTCCTCCCATATTATGATGATAAACATGCGAAAGTGTTTCAGATGCCAACCGGATGGAGCGCTGCCAGTTTGACCCCCCTCCTTCTCCTCTGAAGCGCTCATTTGTTCTCTTTCTCTCCTGAAGTATTTTCTAAACTCTAATCTCTCTTGTTTGTTTTCGCTGCTCAGCATGAATGTGACCAATAATATTTTTGTGAAACCCACGGAGGAGATGGTCTTGATGGATGAATGGCTGAGTCATTAGGCCCAAGGCATTAGGTAATCAGGGACGCTATGGACGAGGAGGATGTTTTTATATTGAGGCAGAGATGTTGAGCTCATAACCACTTGAAAAGGAATGTAGGAGAGAATGGGGGTGTGCAGCAAGTTTACAAATTGTTATATTACATTGGATTATCTTATATTAAGTGCTGTCAAACAATTGATCACATCCAAGATTAAAGTTTTAATTTATATTATTTATGCGTGCATGCTTGTGTACAGTGGGGTATAAATGATATCGGGCTTGACTGTATATTTAATGTATGTGAATATTCAATATAGGCTGCACAACGGCTCAGTAGTTAGCACTGTCGCCTCTCAGCAAGAAGGTCGCTGGTTCGAGTCCTGACTGGGCCAGTAGGCATTTTTGTGTGGAGTTTGCATGTTCTCACCGTGTTCCCGTGGGTTTCCCCCGAGTGATCAGGTTTCCCCAACAGTCCAAAGACATGCGATATAGGTAAATTGGATGAACTTAATTGTGTGTATGAGTGCATGTGTGAATGTGAGGTTGAATAGGTGTTTCCCATTACTGGGTTGTGACTGGAAAGGCATCTGCTGTGTAAAACATTTTACATTCACTTTCGTCAATTGTTGATTTTTGTTCCTCACCACTGGCTTGTTGTTTTGGGACTTGTGAAGTTGCGCATTGATGGATTTGCTCTTCAGTGTTTGTAATTCCAGCAGAGAAATTTAAGCCGAAGAAAAATGAATAGTTAATTAATGAAATTTATTTATTTATTTATTTATTTGTGTTATACAATATAGTCGTGCATATATAAATATTATGAACAAATATATTTTGTAAATATTAACTTTTATTTTGGATGTGATTAATTGCAATTAATCAGCACTTATTATACTTTATGGATAAACAGCAATTATTATATTACATGGTTTACATGTTGTTATTCTTCTGTTGTTGTCTGTTTGAAGTCCAGGCTTCAAAAATGTAACAGTGGACCTTACCACTAAAATGGAAATGAGAGAAAATAGGATTCTTATAAATAATAACAAATGCATTTAATGAGAGGAATTAAATATAAATATTCCACTGGATGAATGGGAGGAAACATGTACAAAAGCCCAATCATTAACATTTACTAGTAATCTTATATAAATACAGTGCAACTGGATTATGAGAACATACATCACTCCAGTCAGGTTAAATAAAATTAACCAAAGTATCCTAGACACATGCATTAAATGCTCAGTTGAAAAAGGTACACTTTTACACTGTATGTGGGATTGCCCGAAGGTACAGGAATTTTGGAAAGGTGGCTTTGTTCATTTTTGAAATGATATCCGTAAAACTGCCCATGAAACCGGAAATGTTTATTTTGGGAATTACTTGTGAAAACATTGACTGCCACAGCAGTACTCGTAAACTTATCGATATATTTATACTTCAAGAAAAGGAAAGGAAAGAAAAGGCCATCTATTGTACAGTGGATCAATATTATGTCCTTCTGTTTAACTATGGAAAAGATTACATACATGTTAAAAGGCAAACTTACTGTTTTTGAGAAAATGTGGACACCCCTTATATATCTTATTTCATATTCAAATTTCAGCAATTTTTTAAATTGAAACAGGAAAAGACAAAATAAACTGACATTGACTTACTGTACTATCTACATATTCCCCGTTTCCAAAGAAGCCATTGTCAAATTGATGACCTGGGGCATGGCTTCTATAGATGATTTGTATTTTTAATGATTTCTTCCAAAAATTTTTTTCTAAAATATAATAGTTTTTCCCCCATTATTTTAGTTTTTCCCTTTAAATTTAAAACAAAAATGTAAATATGATTGTGATGTTATACTGTCATTTTTTTACATCTCAATAAAAATATTGGTAACAAAACAAAAAAATGGATTTAAAATGTTTCTCTGGATTCAATGGATTTATTAGGTATGGGTTTGAATAAAATGTAATATTTGTTTTATTTTATTAAGGTATGATAACATTTCTTTCAAATTTCAAATACAAAAATTGTCATTTAGAGTATCTTTAAAAAAAATTATAAAAGGTGGACCCTTTGTCTCAATACTAAATATTTTATTTGTTGTGATTTATAGTTAGTGTTATTTATTTCTCCAAATATTCATTTCTTAACTATTTTAAAATTGACACATTTACAAGTTACATTGTCTGCAGTTTTTATATAACAAGTCTGTTAATGAAAATAAGCCTGTTTTAATTAAGTGTTTACTTTTTTATTTGGAAAGAATCATCAATATTTTACAGAATAAAACAAAAGTACACACAACTATAAATCATTAATCCAGAGAAATCAAGAGTTTTCAAGCAGTGTTTATCATTTTTGGTATTTTTATATTAAATTTCCTTTCTGAATAAAAATATCAAAAAAGGCCACACCCTTTTGCTAACCTAGTAAATTTAACAAACATAACATAAAAAAAAATCTACAGAGCTAACTGTAGGTTTCTGATGAGAAATAAAGCTGTGTGGTGTTTGGTTTATTCTTTGGCAAAGTATGCAGTATGATACAATATTTGGCACCTAAATGAACGCTGGAACGTGTTGATGATCGCTTTAGTAAATTGCTGATCCTAAGGTTTTGCATGCAGTTGCCCCGAGGTGACCTGTAACAGTGTGTCATTGTATTGTGAATTGTGTTTTTTTGGCCTCTGCAGGTGCACGGTAAATGCTTATGCCGGCATCACACGGCTGGAGATCACTGTGAACGCTGCCATCGCCTTTACAATGACAGACCATGGAGAGCAGCTGACGGCTTAACAGGAGAAGCAAATCAGTGTGTTGGTAAGTTTCAGTTCATATGTGAAACTACAGTAAGTGTTGACTTGCAGTGAATGACATTCACGGTTGAGTATGTTTTGACTGTTTTTGATTGGTTGCATGTTTGGAAAGAGTTTACCAAGTGTGGTCCCACTTTATATTAAGTAGCCTTAACTAATATGTACTTACACAGGAATTAATAGTTTGTTACAATGTACTTATTGTGTAAAAACATGTATTTGCTATGTACTTATGCTTGATTAAATACATGTATGTAATTACATCTGTAATTAACCTTTGTAAATACATTTGTAAATACACAGTTGACCATCCCTTACACCTTAAACTACCCTTAAACATACCCATGCCACCAAACCTGTCCATAACCCAACCTCTATCTCAACTCAAAAGCACCATAAGTGTTCTCAAATACATTATAAACACAGTAAGTACATTGTATTTATTTTGTGATGTCAGTACATAGTACATAGTTAAGGACACTTAGTAAAAAGTGGGACCCCAAGTGTTATCTTTTGATATTGTGGTTCTGACATTACTATTCACTTTGGAATTAGTATATTTTTTATTAATGTTTTTGAAAGAAGTCTCTTCAGCTCCCTACAATTTAAACAATCCATTTTCTATATGATGATGATTATATTATTAATGATAGTAAATTTAAAATGTTTTTGATACTGTGGTTCTGACATTACCTTTCACTTTAGAATTGGTAAACTGTTTTATTAATATTTTTGAAAGAAGTCTCTTCAGCTCCCTACAGTTTAAACTATGCATTTTCATTATGATGATAATAATATCAATAATAAATTTTAAAAAGTAGTTTAGGTGTTATTTTTTGATATTGTGGTTCTGACATTACCATTCACTATGGAATTGTTCCATTTGTTTATTAATGTTTTTGAACGAAGTCTCTTCTGCTCCCTACAATTTACACTATCAATTTATTTATAATAATAATAATCATAAATAATAATATTTTTAAAATGTAACTTGTTCATGTAATTAAGAAAAAAAAATCATTCTGACCCCCAAAATGAATTGTTTAGATTGTAAATACGACATATTTTTTCCTAGATTCTTTGACGCATAGGTTTACAGTATCAGAATGTAATTAAAATCCAAATTTTGTATAATTATAAATGTACAGTATTTAGTATAATTTTGGAACTATATAATGGATCCTTGCTTGTAAATGAAAAAGAAAATGTTTTTTCTTTAGTATAAATTTATGGCAGGGTTGCCAGGTCTGTTAAAGGTCATAAACCTTAAAATAATATAAACTAGTGCTGTCAAAGGATTAATCACATCCATAATAAAAGTTTACATTTACTAAATAAATGTGTGCATACTGTGTATATTTTTGTGTATATTAATATATGCATGACTATTTTGTATAAAATATTTGTTAATATACAGTTGAAGTCAGAATTATTAGCCCTCCTTTGAATTTATTTTTCTATTTTAAATATTTCCCAAAGGATGTCTAACAGAGGAAGGAAATTTTCACAGTATGTCTGATAATGTTTTTTCTTCTGCAGAAAGTCTTATTTGTTTTATTTTGGCTACAATAAAAGCAGTTTTTAAATTTTTTAAACACCATTTTAAGGTCAAAATTATTAGCCCCTTTAAAATATATATTTTTTCGATAGTCTACAGAACAAACCATCGTTATACAATAACTGTCCTAATTACCCTCACCTGCCTAGTTAACCTAATTAAAAGGTAATTTAATCCTGTAAAATATTATTTACTGTCATCATGGCAAAGATAAAATAAATCAGTTATTAGAGATGAGTTAATAAAACTATTATGTTTAGAAATGTGTTGAAAAAAATCTTCTCTCCATTAAACAGAAATTGGGGAAAAAATAAACGGGGGCTTATAATTCAAAGCGGCTAATAATTGAACTCACCTGTAAATATTTATATATAATAAAAACTATATATAATATAGATATATATGTACACATATATGTTTCTTTTGTACATTTTGTATTTTATGTATATTAAATGTGTGTATTTATATATATATAAATATATGTAAATGTACACTCACACACACACACACACACACACACACACACACACACACACACACACACACAAACACACCATATTTTCTGTGATTTGTGAGTTAATTATGTGTCTTATGTCTAAACGAATATTTGTGTCTGTGTGTAGAGTGTAAGTGTAATGGCCATGCGGAGAGCTGTCACTTTGATGAAAGCGTATGGCTGCGGTCGGGTCAGCAGCACGGTGGCGTTTGTGACTGTCTTCACAACACCACCGGCCAACACTGCCAACACTGTCAGAGCGGCTTCTACAGAGATCCGGAGAAACCCTCCACCGCCCCAGATTCCTGCACACGTAAGACACTATCAGCCATTTACAGATGTTGTGAAAACACATTTATATCAAATGGAGACATTTAAAGGTCCTCTCAAGTGCCTTAAAACATGCAGCGTGGTTCATTGCGTTGATTCAATTTTAGCTAAATCTGAAAAATGAGGCGGGGCATATTCAGTAGCTCCTCCCATTAAAAAAAAGCCACTATCGTTTTGTTTACATCAGAGCTCAGCCAGAGCCTTACTAATGCCATGTTTGGCTGCTTATGAAAACCAAAGTAAGTGTTTAACCATTTCTCCCCCTAATCTCCCCCACATCGTGTTAAAACTTCGCATTCAGTTTCAAATTAAAATTAAGTTGTGTGAATACTTTTAATACTTTTTTTACTTTTTTTCCCCGGAAAGCTATAAGAACTATAACGTGGTTCACCTTTCGCAGCCTCGCAGTTTTGTAAATTTTATTTATATTTTTTTTGTGCAATTTGACATGCTTTTTTTTTTTTTTTTTTTTTTTTACAGTGTATTGTGTTCTGCATCCTAAGTAGTGCATTGCATTGTCCTGAATGGCTTTAGACCACTGTCAATCTATCTCCTTTGTGCTGTGTCTCCTGTACAGTACAGAATGCGTTCAGCTTGCCAAAATTACATAAATCTTCGAGTTCTGGCAGTGGGACTCTGAAGTACTGTACTCTATGTTTGCAAGTTTAATTTCAAGTAAATTCTGTACACCAAAAATAAATGGATATATTTTCACAAAAATATTAAACAACAGAAGTTGTAAATTTTTATTAAATTGAATTTAAAGTTTTATATAATATAATATAATATAATATATAATGTAATGTAAAGTAATATAATAAAATTTAATATAATATAATATAATATATGATGTAATGTAATTTAATATAAGATAAAATAATAGCTGCGCAGTGGGTAGCACGTTTACCTCACAGCAAGAAGGTCGCTGGTTTGAGCCTCGGCTGGGTCAGTTGGCGTTTCTGTGTGGAGTTTGCATGTTTTCCCCTGTTGGCGTGGGTTTCCTCCGGGTACTCCGGTTTCACCCACAGTTCAAAGACATGCGATACAGGTGAATTGGGTAAGCTAAATTGTCCATAGTGTATGTGCCTTGGATATTTGGATATCCAAATATATGTATGGATATTTCCCAGAGATGGGTTGCAGCTGGAAGTGCATGTGATGTGTAAAACATATTCTGGATAAGTTGGCGGTTCATTCCGCTATGGCGACCACAGATTAATAAAGGGACTAAGCCAAAAAGAAAATGAGTAATATATTAGAATATAATAGTACTTAATTCTCCTTTGTGTTGTGTATCTTGGCATTAATATCATCATAATTAATAACCTGTATTTTATTATTAATGTTATTTATTAATTTTTTTGTAATTAATTTTTGTTTTTATGCTATACATTGTTGTTGTGACAACTAATAAAAGAAAAATAAACATAATAGTAAATAATGTTAATAGTAATATTAATATAATAATTGAGGACCAAATCTGTATATCAGACCGATTTCTGAAGAATTGTGACACGAATAAAACTGATTTTCAAATACATTATGATAGAAAAAGTCATGTATGCATCTTTAAAAACTTAAGAAAAACCTTGTTGAGCTTAAAGTTTCAAAAATATTAAAGAAAGGTCAATAATTTAAACATTTGACCAGGAGTATGTATTTGTGCTTTGGACTGAGATGAAAGCCATTAATCTCAGATTTGAAAAAGCTGCTTAAAATGGCGTGTGTGTGTGTGAGTATTTGTGATTTGCATGTCTGTCTTCATCGTAGTCATGAAGGAGTGTTTGAGTGTCTGTTTACGTGTACAGCTTGGCCTAGATGATGTCAAAATTCAGGAACTCGCAAGATCAGCGAACATGTCCGATATTGTAGCATGTACACATTGAGGGGATCTTTGGCATTGAATGTTGTTGCTGCTCGGAATGCTAATGGCTCTTACTGCGAGTCAGGACATGCGGAAAAACAAGAACATTGATGGGATCTCGGCCGTGTGTGTGTGTGTGTGTGTGCACATGTTGAGTGTAAATGCTAATGTTGTGTACGTGGAGGCAGACAGATTAATCATCAGATGACACCAGTCTCATAATAATTGACTGCGTCAGTCTGGTCTGGAGTGATCCAAGTTTTCATTCTTATGTTGTGAGTCATTTAGAAATTCATTACATTGAGGCAAAACAGTTTAAAGTCCCCCTGAAAGCAAAATGAACTTTTGTTTTGAGAGAGAGAGTGTGTGTTAAATTGATTAAGGCATGTTATTTACTTAAATAGATATGTCTTGAGGTCATCTATAAGCTAGTGTGCTCTAAAACAAAGACAAAATTTACATTTAGAAGAGATGCAGAGTTGGGCTGGGCGATTAATAGACAAGTTATCGAGCCTGTAGTCGACCTAATTTTTCCAGGATGATTTATTCAATTGCTTTCCCTACCACGTGGAGTCATGTGACCCCACTCTGTTAAAGGCTGAGGCGGATTTATATTTCTGCAGCCACTTTGCGGACACATTTGATCTTTGGTTGTGTAGGACAAAGGACTTGAGCCTTACTTTACACTACACAGACGATGATTGGAAGCTGCGCCAGAGATGCCTTGAGATGGCATATTGTCCATTGTATTAAAATTATTTACGTTCAAATATTTGTTTACAGAAGATGCAAGAAATGCACTGTTTAAAATTTTATTCACAGGATCTACAAGAGGTCATTTATTTAGAAGAGATTGTGTCAGACAATGAAATTAGACCACATCTGGCTACTTGGCTACACAATTGGCTATTTCCATAAAGCAACCTGGTTGGCTAACGCTGCCGTTGATACTTGAAACATGCAGTGCACTATATAGGGGATAAAAGATTCAGAAAATGTAAATATGCTTTCCATTGCCGTGAATTTGGTCATGTCGCCAACTGCTGCAGCAGTGGACACACACGGTCTGCTCTGGTAAAGAGATGCAACACTACGCACATTTTACAATAAGATATTCAAAAAGCACTAGAACAATGAAATATATTCTGCTGTCTTATTCATTTTAAAGAGAAATAAGCAATTTTATAGCAACTCAGACTGTGTACTGTGTGTTCATGCAATTGATGTTACACACCCTCAATCTCCAGTTTGGTTATTGATAACCAGAAAACACCAAAGTTTCTTTAATATGTTGTGTTTTTTATCAAAATGCTATAAATGCAACGTTATAATAGAACTCAAAGTATCTGGAAGACTAGAACAGCCCTTTTCCTTCTCCCCGTGATCACATGTGGAATCACACGTGGAAGACCCAAGTGATGGAATATGCCATAATAAAAGCTCCGCTGCTTTCTTGCCAAAAATAAATAAATAAAAAATTGGTGACAGGACACTACTCGCAAGGCTTGGGACATTTCTGTGCTGTGTTGTGCGTCATTGAATTTGCAATCCATTCAGTGTGTTACAGTTTGGTATATGTCCGCTTTTATTGGTCTATTCTCCCGTTGTCCACCATCAGTGTTTCGCACATCTGAGGTTGGAGAGTGGGACAGGTAAGAATGTCACACGACATACATTGTTCACACGTAGGCTTTGAATATCAGTTTTGTTAGACACACTAGGTAAGGGGCGTGCTCCACCCATCCCGCTGTATTTTTGTTTTTCTCTTATCTTAATGTAGGTAAGGTAGTGCGTCAATGTCGTGAAGATATTCCTTTCGCCGGCAGTGTCTTATCACTCCAACTCTCCCTTCTACCTGTTTAAACATTTTGTGTCCCATTTGTTGTCTGTGATTTTCAATATATTTTTGTAAATATTTATTGCTCTTTATACATTTTGGACTTATTATCACTATTTGTAAATTAAAACTCACTTTATTGCATTTAGTTAGTTGTGGTATTTTGTCCTTCACTTGTTGATATTGTGTGTTTTACCCAAAATGAATGTTAATCTCCTTCCCCTTGACTGACCATCTTTAAGATTGTAACAGTCCCATAGAATGTAATGAAGACCACAACTCCCATGATTGCACACTCAGTCACGGTGCCACTCTTTTGTTTGTTGTGAATACAAGCCAACTAGCGGTGAAAATTAAATACTGTGCCTTTTAAAGCAGAAAAACAGTTAGACAGAATTAGTATTGCTATTACAGTCTGTGACTGTCATGAACCTGATGCACTTTAGCTCAGTGACTCCGGCCAGCAGAACTTTGATATACAGTAACAATACATTATTGGCTATTTTCTTTTAAAAAAGGAGGTGTTACTCAATATGTCTCACGCTGTCTTCACATTTTGATTGAAATTACTTCACACACTGAACAGTGCTGCTCAATTTAAGGAATTTGAGGGGATCTTTATATTTACATTTTTTTCAGTGCCTCTGGAAACTGTAGTACCTGCTTGTAATATGGATAATTTTCTGCAGTCTGAGGTGTGTAACTTTTTTTTCTTTTCCTGATTTGCAGCTTGTATGTGTAACCATGTCGGTTCCTCATATTGTAAACCTGATAATGGAGAGTGTGTCTGTAAGCCAGGGGTGTCTGGGCCGCACTGTGAGCAGTGCATGCTGGGATACTGGGGTTTGGATGAGTACGGTTGCAAGCCATGTCAGTGTGCTGGGGATTGTGACCCTTACACCGGAGACTGTATGATTAGGTGAATATTAACCTCTTTGCTGATTGTTTCATCATTTTTGAGGGCAGTGCAGTCACTTCCAATGTATGCACGAGTGTATGAGGAATTTCAGATTGAATCCATTCCACAATTTCAGTTGTTGTTATTGTTGAACTTATCTATGAACAGTAATGCTTTATAATAATTTAAATAAAACAGAAACTTTAGAGGGAAAATATATTTATACTTTCTATGTATGTAAATCACTTTTTTGTCATTTGTATTAAAAAACAATGTAATTTCCAGAAAAGTCTGTACATTTTTTTAAATGCATTAAAATTAAAAAAATTAGCAATTTGCTGATTTTTCTTTAACTTTTATTAATCGTCAAAAGTACAAAGACAAAAATTCCAGTGTTTTCACAGAGCAAGTTAATTGTAAATTAGTTATGATGCAGCTGATGAGCATCTTAAGTTTTGTATTAAAGCAGAAATAGCTTCAAAAATAGCTTTGAACAGTTCATATTGTCAATAACCAGATGATGAAGCTTTGTATTAAAAGGAAAGTTAATGTGAAACAGTGTTAAAGATGCCTCTGTCCCAACTTATTTGGAGTGTGTTGCAGGCATCAAAGTCATCAAATTTGTTTATAATTCCAGAATACAATTAAGTTTCTCACTGACACTTAAAATCTTTTCTTTGTACAATTATGCAGTTAAATAAACTTATAGCAAAGCGTATTCTTGATTGGGTTATATTTTAAATTTTATCAGCTTTTCTGGGATTCAGGCTGTACATTTAATTGACACAAATTCAGTGTACATTTTATTTAAATAATTAAAAGAAATGTATTCAATACTATTAAATACATTTAGTCATTTAAAGTTAAATAAGTTAACTAATTATACTAATCTGATACTTACTGTATAGTAAGTCCTACAGTTGCAATCAGAATTATTAGCCAACCTGTTTATTTTTTCCACAATTTCTGTTTATTTACGGAGAGAATTTTTTTAACACAGTTCTAAGCATAATAGTTTTAATAACTCATTTCTAATAACTGATTTATTTTATCTTTGCCATGATGACAGTAAATAATATTTTACTAGATATTTTTTTAAGACACTTCTATACAGCTTAAAGGCTTAACTAGGCAAATTATTGTATAATGATGGTTTGTTCTGTAGACTATCGAAAAAAATATGTTGCTTAAAGGGGCTAATAATTTTGACCTTAAAACGGCTTTTAAAAAATTCAAAACTGCTTTTATTCTAGCCAAAATAAAACAAATTAGACTTTTTCCAGAAGAAAAAACATTATCAGACATACTGTGAAAGTTTTCTTGCTCTGTTAAACATAATTTGGGAAATATTAAAAAAAATTTAATTAAAAGGGAGTTTAATAATTCTGATTACAGTTTAATAATTTATTCATATTACTACATTTTAATATACTAGCCCATACATCCCTCAAAACACTGAACACTTAATTATGTTTTCTTAATAAATGATATACATGTATACAATAATAAATAAATACATAAATTTGATTAGCTGAAGCATGTATTAAACAAACTAACATTACCGAAAATGTCAAACACCACCACTATAAATTCAAGATTATATATATATATGTACAGACATAAAGTTGAAGTCAGAATTATTAGCCCCCCCTTTGATTTTATTTTTATTTTTTAAATATTTCCCTAATGATGTTTAACAGAGCAAGGACATTTTTACAGTATGTCTGAAAATATTTTTTCTTCTGGAGAAAGTCTTATTTGCTTTATTTTTGGCTTAAATAAAAGCAATTTTAAATATTTTAAACACCATTTTAAGGACAAAATTATTAGCCCCTTTAAGCTATATTGTTTTCGCAGAACAGTCTACAAAACAAACCATCGTTATACAGTAACTTGCCTAATTACCCTAAACTGCTTAGTTAACCTAATCAACCAAGTTAAGCTTTTAAATGTCACTTTAAGCTGTATAGAAGTGTCTTGAAAAATATCCAGTAAAATAATGTTTACTGTCATCATGGCAAAGATAAAAGAAATCAGTAATTAGAAATGAGTTATTAAAACTATTATGTTTAGAAATGTGTTGAAAAAAATAAACAGGGGGGCTAATAATTCTGACTTCAACTGAACATATAACCATGCTGTGTGTTTGTGTGTGGTTATTGTCTAGGTCTGAGTCAGATGACAACAGCACAGCAGAAAATCATCTGTTTCGGACAGAAGAGCTGTTCTCCGCCCTCAGTCATCCAGGTATTCAGCGAAATCTTAAAGCTGATAAAACACCACAGTCTTGTTCCCCCATGAAAAGTTTATTGTTTGTCTGGGCTGAAGTCATGTGCTCTTGTAAAGTCATGCCTGTTTCTAAGTTTGTCGTAGCAACAGAATGAAACCGGCAGCCAGTTCTTTAATTGCTGCGTTTTTCCTTTTCTTGACAGACAAATGCATTTGCAAACAGCTAGCTCTCGGGAACAGCAAAGTCTTCTGCAATGCCAAATATGCTTATGGTAAGTTCAGTGCTGGAAAACACAAATTAAGCACTTGAGTAAAAGCACAGATATCCTAGTAAAATATTACGCCAGTAAAAGTTTTAAGTCTTCCTCCTCAATTTTAAGTCAAACTATTAAAGTAGGTGATTTTTGTTTTGTTTTGATCTGCATAAGTATTTTTTTCCTTTTATATTTATTTACATAGTCAAAAAAGTAAAAATGTCATATAGTCACTAATTAACATAACTAACAATATGACATACATACAAACATAGTGCTTTAACATTGTTCAAGTTCATTTATTTATAGAGCTCATTTAAAAAACAGTCACAAGACTGACCAAAGTGCTGTACATAAGACAAAGTACAATTAAAAAGACTGAATATAAAAACATAAAAATAAGACAAGAGAAATGACTGAAAAAATAAAAAAGGTTGCAGTAGTAAGGACTATTAAAATAATATTAAAAAGCCAAGCTAAATAGGTACGTTTTTAGGAGTGATTTAAAAAGAGATAGAGATGGAGCCATTCTAATCTCAAGGGGCAAATTGATCCATAATCGAGGATCCACCACCGAGAAAGCTCTGTCCCCTCTGAACTCTTACAACATAAAAGTGTGGACAGCCATTTCTAGTGTGGTGGGTTTTAAGAAATGTTTGACTTTAGACAGCAAGCGGATTTGATAAATACTGAAGCCAATAACCGAACTGATGTGTTTGTCTAGTTTTAATGACTCATCAAGGATGTGTGTGTTTATATTGTGTACATATCAACAAAGACAAAACAAAAAAAATAGCATCAGTAGAATACAAGCAAAACCTGACAGCATCAGCATCATTTTGTCCACTTACAATTACAGTTGGCTTAGGAAGTAATTTATGAAAGGACACCACATGACAGTGAACTTGGACCCGAGACCAATTAAACTAAGTCTTATTTTTTCCAAACTAAGGAAATGCAACACATCATTGGCCCACTGTTAAAAGAAGGGGAAAATGATTGCTTCTACTTGCTTAAAATCAGACATCTTGCTCAAAGAGAAGGCGATGCAGTCTAATTCACTTCTTGACAAATTGTTATTTTCATATACAATACAATACATATACAATATACCAAAGATAGCAGTTAAGGGATTTGCACAAACATCTTTACAAAATATTCTGGAGCAAGACTTGACCAAAAAACATATAATCTGGGATATAACCCAAACATAAGGGCTAATTTAGCATGGGACTGTTTGCATGTTGTACAGATGGGCTCAACAGATGAATACATCAGTGCCAGCTTGGCCGTAATTGGATAGATGAAGTCTTTGTACCACTTTAAATTGAATAAGGCTATGTCTAGCACAAATAGAGAATCTATGGATTCTATATATAGCCTTATTCCAAACGTATGCAAGTATTAAAGGTAAATGGTACTGCTTAATAGATGTTTATTTTGACCGAAAATATTACATTTTATTACCAAAACTTGTTTTACAATGACAATTATACTTATAATTAATCATTCCTAAAGAGATGAAATTATAAATATATCATATTGCCTAGTTTACAGCAAAAATGATTAAACAAAATGTGACAGCAAAATCCGTCATATATGGGTATTTTCCTTTATCTATTGTTACTTTTTTAAGTTATTAAGTTAGATGAGACGTGAGTCATTGAGATGTGATTCAGTGAGATGTGATTCAGTGAGTCTGTAATGGTGCTGGATGAAAATGAGAACAAACAACCGATGGATAAGTGAAACAATAATTGAGTATTTATTAAACAGAGCATGTCAAACAATGAAATTAGGAATATAGAATGTAATTTTAAAAAACCAAATTAAATGAAAAAACAAGAGTGTTGCCAAAAAAAAGAGAAATAAATATAACAAAGCAATCTAACTAAACCCCAACCCACTAAACTAACTCAAAATGACTAGATTTCTCGTAAAGTACACACTGTTAGCCATTAGCAAAACAAGAGCTTATCTGATAATCCAATTCTCATAAAGAGCGTTCAACTTCTCAATAAATACTAAATTGAGCTGCACACACTTATCTAATAAATAGATCACTTAATTGAGAGAGACTAAACAACAACAGCAACAAAACAATACAAACACAAATGAACAGGCTGGCCGACACAAGTGAGGAGTTTGGCGGTGAGTCGAGCGCTCCTGCTGAACAGCGGACCAGCTCCTGATTGCGTCATGATGGTGATTGACAGTTTTTTCAACTAATGGTTGCACACCTAGAACAGGACAGAAAACACAACGCAAGAAAGAGGAGAACGCAAAACAGAAAACAACAAAACATAAGTGAAACGTAACACTACTCATTTATTCATTTTCCTTTGGTTTAGTCCCTTTCTTCATCAGGGCTCGCCACAGCGGAATGAACCGCCTACTTATCCAGCATCTATTTTACAAATGCCCTTCTAGCTGCAACCCAGTACTGGGAAACATCCATACACACTCATTCACACGCACACGCACACACACACGGACACACACACACTACAGCCAATTTAGTTTATTCAATTCACAAATACCATATGTCTTTGGACTGTGGGGAAAACCAAAAGGAATCAAGCACCCAGAGAAAACCCACGCCAACACGGGGAGAACATGCAATCTCCACACAGAAATGCCAACTGATCCTGCCGGGACTCGAACCAGCGACCTTCTTTCTGTGAGGCGTCGCCCCAAATATATCTTTTTGTTACAAATATTAAAACAAAATATTTTACAAATATATTTTCCCCAATTCATTAAAATACACTTATAAGAAAATGTTTTAAGAATATCACAAGAACAAAAGCAGTTTGATCTTTCAATTCACACATTATTTCATTCATTCATTTTCTTGTCGGCTTAGTCCCTTTATAAATCTGGGGTCGCCACAGTGGAACGAACCGCCAACTTATCCAGCAAGTTTTTACGCAGCGGATGCCCTTCCAGCCGTAACCCATCTCTGTGAAACATCCACACACACACTACGGACAATTTAGCCTACCCAATTCACCTGTACCGCATGTCTTTGGACTGTGGGGGAAACCGGAGCACCCGGAGGAAACCCACGCGAAGGCAGGGAGAACATGGAAACTCCACACAGACATGCCAAATGAGCCGAGGTGCACCCGGAGGAAACCCACGCAAAGGCAGGGAGAACTTGCAAACTCCACACAGACATGCCAACTGAGCCGAGGTTTGAACCAGCGACCTTCTTGCTGTGAGGCGACAGCACTACCTACTGGGCCACTGCCTCGCCCTCACACATTATTTGTTCAGTTCAATTTATGAACCAATTTATTTGAATTTCAAAAATTAATTTATAATAATCACGATCTCAACATATATTTTTACTTCATTTTAAAGAAGAACAATATTTTGTTTAGCAATGTAATGAAGTAAATGTTTTCCAAAATAAACGCACACTTTCTTAATCGCTCCATGTTTCTTGGAAACATTGTGCTTCATTCAGGTGAGTGGGCTTGACAGACCACCTGTAGAATCACTCTTCTCTCTTATGCACCTGACTCTTTATCTAAACTCCGTCTTACAAGAACTCAATAAGGAAAACGATGTCTACTATAAATGTGCCACAATCTTAGTGCACTGCTTGCTTCTACTATAAATAACTCTTGCACTATATTAAACCTTAAATACCTCTTTTGCAACATTGTTCAGTCACATGTAAAAGGACTTGTGTAGCTTGTCTTATATGTATAGTTAAGCATCTTGTATGTTAGTAATGCATAGATTTATTAAAATAGCTCTTATGTCCTGTGTTTGTATTTATGATTAATTTATGTAGCACCATGGCCCAGCTACACATTCGTTCCTCTGTATGTCCACACATTTAATGGAATGACAATAAAGCTTGACTTGACTTGACATAAAATACAGTACACAATGAAGTAAAAATACTTGGTTATTGTTCAATAGGGAAGTTGCATGTAAAACATTTGCTGTGCACCAACTTCACCTCAGTGTTGAGTTCATGTACTAAAAGTGTGTGCGCGTGTTTGCGTATGTGTTTGTAGCAGTGAAAGTGCGAGTGTTGGGCGCTCATGATAAAGGCTCTCATGCAGAGGTGGATGTGAAGATCCTAAAGGTATTGTGGGACAACACTCGCCTCAGACTCTCTAGAGGAAGCCGGACACTTTATCCCGAGTCCTGGATGTCTCGAGGCTGCACCTGCCCCGTGCTCTTTCCAGGTTAACACACACACACACATACACACACACACACACACACACACATACACATAAATGGTTTTGATATTAAATGTTCAAGCCCATGTGGAATCTGCATGTATTTTTCTTATGAGATTCTGTGGAATGGATTTAACTCTGGTCAGATGTGTTAAATGGACAACAGTGATTGAGATTATCAAATGAAGCGCAAATTCTGTGGTAATCTGACATTTTATTTCTCAGAATTCTGCAAAATCACAGATTCTATGGAAGCAGATAGTTAATATGAATGAATGTAAGAATGTAATCTGATAACAGTAGTTTTTGCTGAATTACTTTGTTATTCTAACTGAGTGTGGATAGTCACAAAATGATGAAAACTTAAATGAAGAGTTTTTACAAATTGCAATAAACAACATGTACTCATTAAGGCATGACGCTATAGGCAAAAAATACTGTTGTTTTTTTGCACCTCTCTTGTGTGCGGTTTTGGGAATTTCATTTTAATTTAATATTATTTTATAATATATTCATAATAATATTTTTCAGTGTAATTTAATGAATTATAGATTCATTAATTATAGCTCCCCAGCTCAGTCAATAAATAAATAAATAAATAAATGTATAAAATAATTGAACATAACTTCATCCAATGTTAAGACCTTTCTACTAGAAATGTATGTTTATGAATGCATACAGTATAAATGAATTTAGTTAATACTGTAGTACAGTATTAATCATTTGCATATCACTGTCCCACCACTAGGACAAATAAGTTTATATCACTTTTTTCGCAATTAAATTCTAATCTTATAATGACAAACTAATGTATATAACACTTCCGAATAGATATTTTGCTGCAGTTTTTTTTATGTAGGAAGAGCAATAGCACAAAGCACATTTACTGTCGCCTTACAACCTGTGGGACTATTTACGGTTATATTTTTAAATCGAAATATTGTTGTCTAAACATAAAACAATCATAACAAATTATGTATCCTTTGAAAGCCTAAAGTGTTCAGTTTTTATTTCTGGTAACTGATTTGCGATATATATTAATGACCAACAGTTATTTATTAATGTGCAACAAGAATACTCCTTTCAGAGTCCTAAAGCATTACTTTGCTACAGCTATCCGCATATGAAATATTGTTTAGATGTTTTTAGAGGCTAAATTCAAATTAAAACTTCCTGTACTACTAAGTTTTACGTTTATTTTACAATCACCATCAAAAGTATTAGAAAATACAGTTCACGTTCCTCAAAACATAGGGGGCGCCCTTCTATGGTCATCAATGGAAACAGAATGTCATTTGGTGGCCATGTTTAGTACTGGGGCCAAACAAAATCTCACCGAAGGCTCTTAAAGGGTTGAAAAGGTTGAAAACCCCTGCTTTACTGCACTGTTATTATTAACAGCTTAATAATTCAATCAAATATCTCAATAACATTCAAAAGTTAAAAAATCTAAATAATTTGTCATAAATCAAACAAATACTTTAGCCAGTCTAAATAAACTGAAATGAAAGCAAACACAGAGCAACAAATACAGATCAGCTATTTAGTGAAATAGGACCGTTGTGATTATTTTTCTTAATTTGTTTTGTTTTTCCTCTTGCTGTAGGATTGGAGTATCTTGTGGTGGGACACGAGGATGTAAGAAAAGGTCGCCCTGTTGTTAACATGAAGAGCATAGTGAAGCCATGGAGAGCCAGCTTGAGTCGGAAAGTCCATCAGCTGCTGAAAACCAAATGTAGCTGAAAGACGCAGTGAGATGTTCAAAACAAATGCACATGCCAACTTAGACTTTATTTAACTGTGATCGTTCTTCATCATCTGAATCAAACTAATGCTTTAGGTGTAAACCCAGCCGTTCTGGTGTATCTGCTAGCTGTCAGGTCCATACTAGCACTGTACAGAATGTACTGTATAATATATATGTATGTATGTGTGTATATATGAATATAAGATAATAATGTGTAGTTTTTTTATTTCTTTAACTAACCTTGTATATAGCATGCTTTTTGTACAGAAGAAAAATATAATACATACATGCTATTGGATTGTCCTTTGGCTGCTTTTTTTTTTATAATGTTATAATATATTTTTTTGTCTTAAAATTGATTTAATTAAAGGGAGAGATCACCCCAAAAATTAAAATCGACATCATTTACTTATCTTTTACTTTCTCAAGTTCAAAGTGAAATAGCTCTAAAAAGATTGAAGGTTTCTTCAAAATATCTTCTTTTGTGTTTAATGGAAGAAAAGTAAATAAATTGGGAACCACTTGAGGGTGAGTAAATGGTGAGTAAAAGTTCATTTTAGGGTAAACTATCTCTTTAATGTTTAATGTTATACCTATTGTGGCCACAAGGTGTCAGCATATGATCATATTTATGGTTATGATGAATAATATTCACAAATAGATAATTTTGTAAATATGATTTGCTGCTGAAAGATGTAGTAGGACACCCCCCAACCCCAATAAAATAAAAAATAAATAAAATAAACACTTGATTAAGATTAGTGTATTAGTGTAAATCACAACATAATAGTGTAAATCAAACAATTCATGGACATTGGATTAATTAATAATTACAATCATCAAATAATACAAAAAGATGAATAAATTTGACTATAACAAAGAGAAAGGTTTATTAAAAATATATTGAATTTAATTAAATGCGTTAAAATAAATTTGCAAATAAACTGTTATGATGAGTAAAAAAATAATGTAACATTCATTCATTCATTTTATTTTCAGCTTAGTCCCTTTATTAATCAGGGGTTGCCACAGCGGAATGAACCGCAAACTTATCTAGCATATGTTTTACACAGCGGCTGCCCTTCCAGCTGCAACCCATCACTGGGAAACACCCATACACTCTCATTCACACTCGTATACTACAGACAATATAGCTTACCCAATTCACCTATAGCACATGTCTTTGGACTGTGGGGGAAGCCGGAGCACCTGGAGGAAACCCGCGTGAACTCAGGGAGAACATGCAAACTCCACACAGAAATGCCAACTGACCCAGCCAAGACTCGAACCAGCAAGCTTCTTGCTGTGAGGCTACACACTGCACTGCATAATGTAACATAATAGTAACTAAATTTCAAAATATCATCAATTAAAAATATTCAATTACTATGGAGTGGCTGTAATTAGAGAGTTGGACTTGTAATCCAAAGGTTCGGGTTCAAGTCCCGGCACTGTTGGTGTTGACTGAATATCCAGCTCTCACCTATATATCACCAGCATCTATACTATGGCTGAGGTGATTCCCTTGAGCAAGACACTGAATTCACATCAACTGCTCCAAGTGTGTGTTCACAGGTGTGAGTTGCTGTGATGAAAGCTTGCTTAATTCTTAAATGTAAATATATATATATATATATATATATATATATATATATATATATATATATATATAAACAAATCTAATTTTTTTAAACAAACCAAGATTATTGGCCCTAGTATTTTGTCCATTGTAAATAGGAGTCTTGTTTCTGGTGTGGTGCATTCTCAATTGAAACATGCTGTAGTGCAACCTCTTTGAAAAAGCCAAATTTGGAAAAATCTGTGCTGTCCATTTTTAGACCCATTTCTAAACTACCCTTTTTATCTAAGATTTTGGAGAACTGTTTTAACACAATTGCAAAGCTTTCTGGAGCTTAGCAGTATTTATGAAGTTTTTCAATCAGGTTTTAAGTTATATCATAGTATGCGTGATGAATGACATTTTGTTATGTAGGGACTCGGGCACTCTAATCCTTATGCTTCTTGAGTCTCATTTGTAGTACGTTTGGATTTAAGTGCCTGCAAATGAGACCACAACACACTCTTCACTATAAACTTTTCACATAATTTAAGATAATTATATACATATGTATTAAAAAATGTATATATCCTAACTTTTTCCTAAATCAAAGTGCACCAATCTTAAACATTTTCAATGATTAACCCTAAAGCAGGGATTTTTGGATATCAGGCAACCACAAGTGGGCGGGGCTAGCGCTTGGTCCATGAGGCCCCGCCCCACACGCCTGCATCCGCACCTCTGTCAGCCGCGCAGATTGGCGTGCCGCGATGTTGCTTTCTGTAATGAGGACGCTGATGGAATTACGGTCAAACTAACGAGGAAATAAAACATGTCCGAAGTAAGAAAATTCACGAAGAGGTTAAGCAAACCTGGGACGGCAGCAGAGCTCAGACAAAGTGTGTCCGAGGCGGTGAGGACGTCCATTGCTGTGGTTAGTAACTCTCTCTCTCTCTCTCTCTCTCTCTCTCTCTCTCTCTCTCTCTCTCTCTAAGGCTGTGTCTCAACATGTAGTGAGATGCCTATCTAGGGGTCATTTTTGACATCACATTCGGATGTATGCTGTCTAGGAAGGCAGCTCACTAGATTTGAAAGCACTGCTCGTTTATGACCTCGTATATGAATAAAAGTCTGTCATGTATTACTTAATAATTTTCCCCTCTTTATCTAAACGGCGTTTGTAATTCTTATTAAAACACGTGCCAGACTGCTGAGGCATAACGTCTAGTGCCTTCAGGCAATTACACCAGCACAGCTTCAACATCTGTCTTACACATCGCATAGTCAGCTGTAGAAACCTCGTGCATTTAAATACTGAAATAAGCATTAGTTATGGTATAAAATAAGGGTTTACATCAAAGAAAAGCTGCCATTCAGGTGGTCTTGGCTTTCCTAATAGGCAAAGACATTGTATTGTAGCCCCTTCTGGAACCACATGGAGCATCCTTATGCCTTTGTGTAAAAAAAGCATGTGCTCATGCACCAGTCCATGATTGAGCAAAGCACATGCTTTTTGTCCCTGCTGAACCACTGAAAATGAATAAGCTGGAGAGCAGAAATGTGACATTGATGTTTTTGAGAAGGATTTAGATTGAATTTAACTGGGAAAGGAGGCAATTTTCACAATTCTGAGATTTTCTATGAGTGTTATGAGTAAAAGCCTACAGCATAATGCTGTGATTGCCATTTTGATTGTGGTTTCCAGGGTGACAGACAACAAATGGCACTCTATGGTGATTGCAGAGCCTCTGTGTTTCCCTTGAGAATAGCCCCAGGCTGCTCAGCTACGCTTCCTGTGTCCTCTGCATGTGCTAAATGAAGTATTTGTCTCATATTTCCCTTTTCTGTACCCCTTTTGCATGCTGCGTTTGCACAGATATGAACAAAATCATGACACAAGTGTGCAGCTTTATTACTGGCTCTCAGTGTTTCACTTGAAGACCCATCAAAGTTGATTAACGAGCACGGTTTTGTTTCCTGTATTGACTTTTTCTCACAGGAAGCTTTGCTCGGATATATCAAAGGCCTTGCCACTTATTTATATTTTAAGAAGCCAGTATGTTTTAAGTCATACAATTGCTGCTTGCTGGTTATTAGGTGGCATTGGGGGAGGGGCGTTATAATTAAAGATGAAATATGATTGGATGACAATTTGTGTAGTGCAGGATGAGTCATCAAAATATTTTGCTTGCTTGGCATGTCCACATGCTTTTTAAAATGTGTATATTTTTTAAGAGGCTATTCACACGGCATCATTTTACTTTTAAGATAAAATTATAAAGCTTTTTTTCTGCATTTTGGCTGTTCTTTAAGGATTAGTTTTTATCAATAAATGTAAATTCTGTTATAGGCATGGGACGATAACCTGTTTCAAGGTTTACCGCGGTTTAGAAAAGTCAAGGTTTTAATACCCCTAAAATGTTCTGTTATACCGTTCCTTAGGTATATAAAGTTCTCTTTAATGTATTTTTTATGTGTTGTAAAGAAATCTGAACTAATGAGGACATCAGAAGTCAATGATTTATTTAAACTATTGAGCCTGACATGTTGTACAGTTGGCGGTTCACTTCCGTTATTTGTTACGATTGGATTCATACCAGAAGTGAACCGTACCAGAGTTTGAGTAAACCAAACCGTTCACGAATGCTCCCCCGAGTTCTGAAAACACGTCGACACAAGCTGAACGTACCGTACTCTGATGTCAAACGAACGCAGGTCTTGACCAAAAGTGCTAGTGTGAAAGCACCCTTAAAACCACAAAGATCAGCTGATCTGTTTATAAGCTGACAGACAAGTGATCTGCTGGTGAATTGACTGATCTTCATGGCTTTATAAACAGATCAGCTGATCTTCATTGCTTTAAAACACTCCAGTGTCTCTGTATTTGTGGTTACACTCAGTAAAGAGCGGTGAGTGTGGTGAACTGATGACCTTCACGACCAATCACAGTCATTTCTGTTGAGCACGTGAACACAATGGCAAATCAATTTTGAATTATTGGATTATTTATACAGTCACGATTTTTGCAGTGTTGTTTTACATTTGATTACTCAAGTTCTGTATCTGAATACTATTTGACGGCCCTGAAAACCATAAAACACGGTTTATTTCACTTTTATCTTAGCTTTTTTTGTATTTGCTTGTAATTTGTTTATTAAATTTTATGCACGATTCACTTCCCTACAGAATCATCCCAATCATTCTAAATGAGTAAATTCTTCCCAAATAGCAGTTTTCAAATCACACACACATATATATATATATATATATATATATATATATATATATATATATATATATATATATATATATATATATATGTCAAATCGTGCAGCTCTACTCAGCTCATAGACAGCGACGGTTGGTCACAAGTTGTTCAAAGACAAAGTCCAAAAAAGGAGCCAAAAGCATTTCAGGTGACTTCAGTGGTTAAACTGTAATCACACAAAAGCTCCAAAAACACTTGTGTGCCACAAAAAAAGGAAAAACTTCTTTGACCAGGGTTTTATCTTCCTTATTAGGTGATCAGGATGAATGTTAACTACTGACATCTGTACAAAATATAATCAGGGTAAAGAAAGAAAATTAGCCGTAAACTAATTAAAAATAGTCTTCTGTTGATGCAAAGTCAGGTTGACACGGTGTCACAGTGGTTAGCACTGTCACTTCACAACTAGAAGGTTGCGTGTTTGGATCCTGTTGGCATTTTTGTGTGCATGTTCTCCCTGTGTTCGCTTGGGTTTCGATTCGGTACAGGTGAACTGAATAATCTAAATTGGCCGTAGTGTATGGGTGTTTCCCAGTACTGGGTTGCAGCTGGAAGGGCATCCGCTGTGTAAAACAAATGCTGGATAAGTTGGCTGTTGATTCCGCTGTGGCAACTCCTGATGAATAAAGTGATTTAAGTCAAAGGAAAATGAATGAATGAATGTTGCAGAGTGTTGTTTTATTAAACTAGAGCTGTGCTCACTGCATTAACTCATTAACTCAACGTACAATCAATACATCAACCAGTTAAACAAAAATTGCCAACAGTTATTAAAATGTCATTCAAATATGACCCAATTTAATATGTTATGTTATATTATAATGTAATGTTAATGTTAGGGTCAAACTATGAACTTAACACAAACTATCTATAGACGAATCAAAAATTTCTTTGCACATTATTTTATTATATCTAAAAAATGCTTTTGTGAATGTGTGTTTAAATTTTAAAGTTTAAATATTTTGGGGGCCTAAAATTGAAATGTTTGAAAGCTAGTTTTGATGTGCAATGTAATGGAAATTATCCGTCTATCGTTGCTGTGCAAACATCCAAAACACCAATTTGTAAAATAATAATAATAATTCCTTACATTTAAATAGTACTTTTCTAGACACTGAAAGCGCTTTCCACAATGCAGGGGGATCCCCTCATCCACCACCAGTGTGCAGCATCCACCTGGATGATCTGACGGCAGCCTTATTGCGCCAGACCTCACACCACACACCACACACCAGCTGATTGGTGGATAGGAGACAGAGTGATGAAGCCAATTATGACATGGGGAGGATTAGGCCAGTGAGAAATTTGGCCTGGATACTGGGGTTAAATCCCTTTCGAATTTTTAAAATCCCACAGAGAGTCAGGACCTCGGTTTAACGTCCCATCCGAACAACAGCGCTCACTGAGCAGTATAGAGTGCCCATCAATATACTGGGGCATTAGGACCCACACAGACCACAGGTTGAGCGCTCCCTGTTGGCCTCACTAACACCTCTTCCAGCAGCAACCTAGCTTTCCCATGTGGTCTCCCATCCAGGTACTGACCGGGCACAGCCCTGCTTGGCTTCAGTTGGCGACCATGTGAGAGTTGCAGAGAGCTGGATGCCAGCTAAAAAAAAAAAAAAAAAATAGTGACATTATGCACAGTTTTGTTACAGTTTATAGGCAAACGCAAAATACCTGAAAACCAAAACAACAATGGTTAAACACAGGACACGTGTGAAGATGTGAAGAGGTTCTTTGTGAAGAGTTTTAACTACTGGCCTGGCCCCTTGTGTGAAGGGGATCATTTTGAAAGTATTGCCGCCTGTATGCAAAGCTTTCCAGAAGCACAGTCATAAACTTGTAGTGTAAACCCACACTCGAGTGAATTTTAGGATTGTTTTGGAGTACACTGGTGTGCTGCTGGGATGTCTGTTTTTTTAGGTCAGTCATTAAGTTTTCATCGCACTGGTAGCCTCGACAAAAGTTCTTTTGAGGTTAATTGCAGACAATCAGCCAAAAAAAAGTGTATGATTCTTACACTCAGTTTTTTCTTGTGCACCTTAACATACAGTCCTGTAATCTGCCACTGTTGTTAGTTATTAAGTACTTGCACATGCTTATAGACCAAACACTACAAACACTATACATGTGCATTTACCCTTTACACAAAATCAATGATAGTGAAAATAATGGTGTGACTTTCAAAAACCTGAACTTTAAAACCTAATTTTTTAGAGTTACAATAGTTTGCAAGAGTGAGAATAAACACAACTACGCTGTGTGTTTTCTCACACAATGGAATGATGTTTAATGTCTCTGACAACCTCTTAACCATTTACTAACAGCTTTTTCAAGACAAGTTAGAAAGTTTGTAAGTGTTACAGATGTTTTATATGTTGTAGAAGGACCCTACACTAGGGCTGGGTGATATGGCAAAAATGCCGATAGTTAATTTCTGTACTGAACGAATTTATTGCTGTTGGTGACTTTTAATTGTTAGAATATTTTTTATAACTATAGAACAGTGGTATTTCTAAAATGGTGTAAACCTGGTCTGTTTTTTTTTTTTTGCCATGACATAAACAAAGAAGCTGAAATGGCAACAAACCCAAAATTCTCTCTTTCTCTATACTGAACAATATCGATATATATTTCTATACAAGTTGTAAATCCAGTTGTAAACTTCTGTCAGGAAAGTAAACTGCTGGCGGGAAAGTGAAACAAGCGTGCTAAACAATTGCATGATCTATTTTCAGCTGATAATTTTCGGCAACCAAAAATTCCAGTAAATCTCTATTAAATCTCTATTATCAACACAATTATAGATTCCTGTTGTTGCATATTTCTGCGCTGTGATTGGCTATTAGGATTAATATCGAGCAAAAATGTCCTGATCTTATTATCGTTATCAATATGAATTTTACTGCAATTTGATATGATATTTTTTATTGGCCCCAGCCCTATCCTACACAGTGCATATTTTGCAAGATTCTTCTCTATGTTAAACATATTGTATGTGCCTTTTCTGCTTTTAAAGTTGTACAGTTTGTATCATATTAGTTTAAATATCTGATGTAAATAAGTTGTGTTGGTTTTGGAATAGTTTTTATTGTATTTATTATATTTGTATTGTTCTAAGTAGTTTTTTTTTTTTGCCATGAAGACAGCCAATAAAGCTTAAATAAACGATATGATGATAGTACAGTTTTTGGTTAACACAGACTTAATATGTTTCAGACATTTAACCAAAACCCATTCAAATAACCAATGCACCGCTCTTTATACTCATTCCTTCACCACTCTGTAGACAAACATGACCCAATTTACTTTAAAATGCACACCTTTTTGCTTTATAAATGCAGGTTTATTCTAAATCACTTAAGGGGTCAGTTTACCCCCAAACCCCCCTGAAAATGATGTCGTAATTTACTAACTTTTCACTTATTCCAAAATTGTAATCATTGACTTGCATAGTATTTATTTTTCCAAATATCAATGTCAATGGTTACATTTTTCAAAAAATCATCTTTTGTGTAAAAAAAAGATTTGTAACCACTTGAGAGGGAGTAAATAATGAGTACGTTGTCACTTCTGGGTGAACCATCTCTTTAAATGGTGCATATTATTTTAGAGAGGGAAGAAATAGTCATACCTTACTTTTGATGACTTATTATTTCCACTTGCGATTAACTTTGATAATGCTCATTTTAAAATAGTAGCGGAAATTAATATTGACCTCAAATATAGGACAGTTGTAGCCAAGCTGCAAAAATGTGTGTTTTTACGATGTGCTCTAGTGAGTCACTATATTTTACGCTGTTTTTTCCGGCCCAGGACTCACTGGGAATAAATATTTCAAGGTGTTTGGGCCTCAAATGCTCACAGATCTGCAGAGCATGTGGCCCTTCACCAGATTTACAAGACAAGATAAGCTCTTCAAAAGTCTTGTAATGATACAGAAAAACGATCAGATCTGTGTTAGCATAAAAACGCAGAGGTTCAGACTGAGGCCGCGCATGTGTTTACAGACACACAGTGGCCTAATGCACGTCAGCTGGCCAACAAACTCTTTCTGTCTGCCTAACTAAAAGTCTGGCATCTGGAAAACGCATTAACCACCCTAGAGATGTGCTCCAGTGCTAGTTTCTGCTTTAAGTCGCCCACTTTGTCGGCTTTTACGTTTTTATGTTGCGTTCTTGCATACGGAAATAACATAGCTGTAACGCGCGTGGGCCAACGCCCATTGGGCAGAAAGCTGGCTCATGTTTCCTTTTACCTCAGCTCGTGGTTTGATGGCCTGTGATCCTTCTGCTTCTTTAGTTCCTCTTTGTCCTGAACATGGTTGACATCCGTAGCTTGCTTTTTAATTGATTTGCAGTGGTTTTCACAGGCTGGTTTTAACATCATGTCTTAACCTAATCTTGGCTCAGAGATCTTTAGACTTTGCTAACAGCGATTTACCATGGGTTTGTATTGGGAAAGATTATATATTTGTTTTGAAAGGGCAGATATCATTGAGATTAGGCTGTACAATATATTGTTTCAGCATCAATATAGCAATGTATGAATCTGCAATAGTCACATCGAAGGATCTGCAATGTTGAATTGGGATTATAATTAACCAGAAAACACAGTTCAGATCATGCAATGCAAAGTTTAACACTACCAGCAAAATATTTTTATTTGAATGTGTTTTTAAGACCTGTAATTGTGTAAGATTCCGCGTAAATTTAAACCAAGAAACTATTAAGTTTGAAGCTTTGACGAAGATTAATCATATTTAATTATTAGTACAATGAAGAATATACATTGTTCATTGAATTTCTGTACCTGAATACTGTTAGATTCCAGCGAATACCGCAAGACATGGTTGATTTCATTTGTATCTTTATTCTGTTGTATTCGTTTATGGTTGTACTGTTTTTTGTTTAGATTTTTTTGACTATTTGCAATTTATGGATAATTCATTTACCTACAAAATTATCCCAGTTTTCTAAAACTATGGTTCTTTTCCAAATAGAGTTATAAGTCAATGTTGTGGAATTATGTTAAGATCGCAATAAATATCACAGACAAACAAAATATTGCAATGTCTGTTTTAGTCGTGAAGCCCTATTTGAGATGTTCATCCAGTCACCCAAGCTAAAGGATAGTTCTCCCAAAAATGAAAATTCTGTCATAATTAGCCTTTCTTACACTTGTTTCAAATCCTTTGTGAAGGAAAAACTCAACAGAAATTTTACTGAAGTATGTTGAAAATCAGCATTCTTTGACTTCCATCATATTTGTTTCCTGTTTTGGTTGTCAGTGGCTGTTGGTTTCCAGCATTTTTGGGATATCTTGTTTTGCGTTCAACAAAAGAAAGAAATTCATGTTAAGAACCACTTAAGCAAATGACTTGACTTTCTTTATTATCCACAACTGGAACTTTGTGTTTGGATTCACCACATTTTATGTTTATTATTACATATGTCACATAAAAACAAGAAGTAACACAAAAACATTAAACAAAATGTAAGAAATGAAATGAAATGAAAAATGAAGAATGAAAAAAAGAAATGTAACACAATTAGCCTTATTCATATTCAAATCACAGGACTTAATTCTGATGGCAGTTGGTACGAATGACATTTGATGCGCTTTTCAGGTGCTCCCAGATAAAAATACGTTAACTTTTCAGAATGCCGCAAGTGCACTTTGTCAAGTGACAAGAATTGAATGATCAGCTTCATGCTTTTGTATATATACACTTTTCAGTAGACTAATCACTTCAATTCAATTTCAATTTCAACTTAAAATTTCTCCATAAATAAAATAAAACATGCATCACAGCTGCAGCAATGTTTTGTTATTTTGTCATTTTCTGAGAAAAGGGTTGATGGTCGCCTATAATGACAAAGGAGCACGAGGAGTGCGCTTTCCACACATTTTGAAGTGATGTGAATGGCCCCTAAATCATCTTTTTGATGGCAATTAGTTGAAATTTAATTTACAATGATGAACAATTTTCAATAATGACATGCTTTCGGTTTAACTCCTACAGTATTTAATAAATTTCACTATACTCACACACATCTTTTAGCTTTTCTTTAACTAGTATTCCAAATACCACATAGTCATGTTAAAATACATAACACTCAACCAAATTTTTACATAACATCTCCAAACTATGTCGATTCACAAAAGAGTGTTTTAATCTCCTAATAAACTGTAATCTCTGCATTGCTTTTAAAAATAACCCATTTACTAGGCGTTTTCAACAAATGTCAATTTACTATTATGAGGACATTTTCTTTTGACGAAAACTTTAGAACCATTACTGTGAACTGTAAAATGACATGTATATATCATATAATCCACCATTGTTGTTTTACATGCCAAGTACTCAAACATATACAGGTGTACATGTGTTTTTGTAGTTACGAATACAATAATTACCAATGTCATATTGTTTTCTAAAGCTTGCATTTTAAAACCTTTTTTTCCGAAAGTTTTTTTTACAATATGAATGTTTTTTGAAGTTATGAAAATGTAATAATTGTGATTACAGTGCATTTATCCAAAGCTTGTCCTTTAAATGTGTTTTCAGGCCACCACATCCTTGTTGTTACAATGAATGACTAAAATACATCAAGATTTCTTTATTTAAACCATCTTATTTCAAATTGTTACAATAGTTTGCAAAAATAAACACAACCAGGCTGTAGAAGCAATATAGCGGATAATCGTTTCCCCCACTCTATATATTTGTTTAATATCCCTGACAACCTATTTAGTTCCATGTACCTACTTATTAGCAAAAAAAAAAGTATTTTACAGACGATTAAAATATTGAATGGGTTAGTATTACTGATGTATTTTTTAATGCATTGCTGTGGGAGCTGGACTGGTTGTGGTTTTCTGCCTCTGTGTGGTATGACACATGACAGGAAGTAGCTGCTAAAACTCTTGCATTGGTTGTCAGCTCATGCGTGTGCGCTTGAGAAACACAGGAAGCATTGATGTGTATTATAAGCATTGGTACTGATGTGTGACTTCATATATCCGGATATATTTGGATTGTTATTCCCCACTGTCAAGCAATAAAGCAAAACATATAATAAAACGTATATACATGTTTTCATTCAAAAGTTTGGATCAGTAATGTTTTATGACCGATGTATACTGTATTTTATTCAGCAAGGATGCAATCTTTTGGTCAATAAATTAAGCTTGTAACAGTTTTTGTATTTTAAAGAACAATTGTTTTTAATAACTTTTTTTTATCTCAATTTAGAGGTTTTTCTTGCATTACGAGCTCATATCTTGACTTTATTCTGCGAATCGCATGATATGAACTTGCATTTGCTAGTTAACAAGGCAGAATTACAATATACTCATAAATGTGTAAACAAATGGTCAGAATTGGCAGATATTAACCCAAAATTTTGACTTTCACACTCAAAATTACACTGTTAAAAAATGTCAGCTGTGTTTGCTGGAATTATGCCGCAAAATAAATATAATAGGTACATACAAGAAATATCTAAATACTGTAGTTCATAAATTTTTAGTCATACACCAAAGTTTTGAAGTACTAACATTTACACAACACAGCTTAGCTTTGCTACAGAGACAAAAACACAACCATAAGCAGGTCACCTCTTCCCCAATCAAGGATTATTTTGAAATTGTTTTAATTTGCAGTCATTTTCCTTTAGCACTTCAGTTTCAGCTGAATTATTTCTGTGATTATGGGTTCAAGCTCCACTGATCCTTTAAAAGCCGAACTGTCTTAAACATGAAACAATGAGCATCAGCTTTACTCCAGCTTCAAAGTTTGGACTGTAGAAAACAGCTGCACAATTTTTGTTTATACCCTATGTAGTTCTGAAACCATAAACTCCTCTCTTCCTATCTGATTGCTAAAAGTTGCCAGCAATCCGACACCTTCAGCTGGAGGATGAGCTCATAAATTGAAAGTTTCCCAATATGTGTAACTGACAAGTCAGCTGAAATGTCATCGTTTTGGCAATTCCCATTCGCTGCTGTGTAATGTGGGTCAAAAGAGTGTTAAAGAAGAGTTGATTTGAAGGATTCTTTAAAGGGAAACAATCGTTCACTCAGAAATGAAAAATGCATGTCATGATTTTGCCAACTACAATTCAATCCTGGATTAACATCTATGTTGATCCTGGAACATAATTTTTGTTGGAAAATGTAATCTATATCTATTCCCTACCTCTAAACCCAACCATAACTGTAAACTATTCCCAAAATCAGAGGGGAATAATAGTTGGATAACAATCATCTAGAAGTGCATAAACTGTAAGCCTAAACTTATCATAAACTGTAAACGTATCCCTTAATTCTAATTGGCTAATTGGAATGTTGTTTCAGGAACATGTCCTACTTGATGAAATCAGGTTGGCGATGAAAATTCTGTCACTGTTCACTTGTTCAAAACCTTTTTGAGTTCCTGTCTTCTGTTAAACACAATATAAGATATTTTGAAAAATGCCGGTTTCCTACTATGAAAGTTGATGGATGCCAGCAACCAACCTTCAACAAAATCATTTATTTTGTGTTCAACAGAAAAAAGAAGCTCATAAATGTTTTAAACCACACGAGGGAGAGATATTTTCCATTATTTATGTAAACTATCCTTTTAAAGATGTTTATTTCTGTATGTTGATTTACTTCCAACTGAAATGGAATATTGAGTTTGTGGCGGAGTCATCTTTCCTTCATAGCAAACTAACGGTAAGACGGGGATGGTCTTGTATACCCAGCAATACCCAGAGTCTAGGGATTTAACAATATTGTAAATACCGTTAAACCGCAATAGTAATTTTTTTCAATATTACCGTAGGCGCATGACTCAATAAAACTATATTTCTGAGAAAAGTTTGCTTAGGCAAATGAAGCGAGCGGGAGGTACCGGGAACTACAATTCCCATCAGCCTAGGCGTGGCCATCATCCTTTGCGATCTGTTGTCACTACAGATCCAGTAATGCGGAAATGGAGTGTGTTGCTAGTAGCGGGGAAGAAAAAGAGCTGGAAATGATCGAACCTAAAGCGGGTTTTAAATCGGATGTGTGGAAGCATTTCGGTTTCTTTTTAAAAAGATACGAAAAAGGAGAAACGGTGACAGACAAAGAAAAAAACAGTGTGCAGGCACTGCCAGACTGTGGTGAAATATAAGTCGGGGAATACGACTAAAAACAGTCATGGAGACTGCAGAACACAGCACACTTGTTAGATTAAAGCAGACATTGACTTGTACCGCAAAGAGACCTCTATCTCACTCATGAGATAGAAACCTCCCAGAAACCTCAGTCCCAAATGAGAGGGTTTTTTTCTGTTGCAGGGGATATGCCCAGAGATCCCAGCTTTTACCTGATTATAGTTATATGATAATTTTCCTTAAAAAACCCATCTCTATCTAAGTGAGTGAGTGATTAAATGTTAAATGTGATGAGTTTTCAACAATAATAAATTGAAACTTTATTTTTTTATATAGTTTAATAGTTTTTTGTTATTAAAATTGAAAAATTGAAGTTCCTGTTTCGAAACTTACAGATAGATGGCTAATTTGTATGTCATTAATATGTTCAGTGCTAAGGCAAATAATCACTTCTGGCACTTTTTTCGAGTCTTTTCATTAGTTTTGTTTTTCTTGTAAATTCATACCGAGGTATTATCGTACCGTGAAATTCTGATACCGTTACATCCCTACCAGAGTCTCTAGTTCATTTAATCTGGCAATGCATTTTTTTTTATTTACTTTTGGAAGACTTTTAACTTTTTTTTTTTTTTTAAATTGAGAACATTGATAAAGACATCTCCTTACTGTAGGAGAATGTTTTGTTTGGGTTTGTTGATTGCAAAACAGAGCCTTTGCATAAAAAGCACAGTTATTTTCTTAATCTTGCTATTTTAAAAACAACATTTTTTACACATAAATGTACATTTACAAACCAAAAACCTTTTTTATATAAATGTAAATATTTTTATCACTGAACAGGTGACAACACACCAAAACACATTTTGGAGCTGTTGACAGTCTGAACACTGTTGACATATATGTGTCCCTGTCAGGGTTCTGCCACTCTGATCTTGTAAATTCTTGTTTTGGTGGCAGATCTCGGACACTACTCGTGTCTGGTCCTGTTTCTGTCTCTGTGTGCGCGCGCGCCGTCGTGGGTGTACGCAGAGTGTGCGCGCTCCTGCTTGACGCGGCCGCGTGCGCGCTCTGCGTCCCTCAGACGCGTGCGCTCTTGTACTCGTGTCTGTGTTTTCGTCTGTCAGCAGCATGATGTTTCATTCCCAGCGTCTCAGTCTTGTTGGTTTCGGTTTTGGTCGGCGCTGGGATGAAGCATGCATGCTGCATATGTGAGCGCATGGTGAGTGTTTTCATTCATCGTGTGCTCGTGTCTTGCATCTTTTGTCAAAGCACGTGGCTCGGTGTTTACATTGTGGTCACGTGCTTTTGTCGTGTGCTTCAGTGTTGTGTTATGTGAGCGCATGGCTTGTATTGTCTCTCTGTGTCATGCGCTCTCCCGTCTATTGTCTAGTCCCACCCTCCTTGTTAACCCATTATTAGTTAATTGTGTTCACCTGTGTGTCAATTTACTTTTTGCTTTATAATCCCCCTCATGTTTTCAGTCCTTTGTCAGTTCGTCGTCGATATTACCTTGTCTTGTTGTCTCCAGTCCTGTTTTGTCCTGCCAGCCCTGTCAAGTTTGTTTTTGCCTTTTTAATTCATGTTTTCCCCTTCGGGGTAGTTTTGTTTTGCCTTTTATTTTTATTTGTAGTTTATAATAAATATTTCTACATCTTTTCTGCAATTGGGTCTGCACTCCTTTTTTCCCTCACCGATCGTGACAGTCCCACGCTGCTAAAAACACTATAAGGACAAATATATTTCACAAAAAAGTGAAAATTGGTTGTTTTGCGTTATTTTGAGCAATTCGTTCTTCCAGTTTGAAACTCATTTTTGAAGCTACGTCACGCCAATTAGATCCTTGCGTGTATTTCAGCGTGGAGACTGGATGTCTGTACCTGCGAGTTCATCGTGACGTCTCTGAGTGTGCTCCATTCATTCATGAAAAAGACTTGATTTAAACCAATCTGAGTGCTTTTCTGTGAATGAAGTGCAACTTCATTAATATGTTTGATGGAGCTTTGAAGACCTTCACAGTGTTTACCTGTTACAGTGTTCAGACGGCAAAGAGACGCCATGTTGTGTTACCAAAACAAGTGGAAGAAGAAGAATTGTTCAGAGACATGGGTCGTCAGTGCTGCGTTTATAAATGTGCGGTAACAAAGGTTTTGTTTTCATTTTCCAGCTGTGAGAGCACAGCTAGACTCACGCATGGACTACAGTGCATGCGACAGAGATACGTTTGGTACCTACCGAGTGCATCTAAGTAACTGAGAAATGCAGAGGTTTTTTTTTTTTTCCCATTCGCCGTGCTTTATCAAATATTCCATTTAAACTACACTCTTCCAGCAGTTCCTGCATCCCATATCTTGTTTGTCACAGGGGGCATACATGAAATGTTCCTGAATGAAAGTGCCAATCTGCAGTTAGAGTCGATAAATTATTAATTTGGCAAATAATTTAATTACTGATGTCCATGTAAACAGTCACTGTCCTTGTCACTTGTGTCTGTGAAAATCAGTGCCCAACGGAAACTCTTATTTTTGTTCAAACCCTTTTGTTTTGTTTTGTTCTGAAATTTTTGTCTGTAATTTTCACAAGAAAAAATTTATTCGATCTCACGTTGTGTGACTCCGAAACTTTCGTCTGTCATTAAAAAAAAAATTATATTTTATATATATATATATATATATATATATATATATATATATATATATATATATATATATATATATATTTTTTTTTTTTTTTTTTACCCCCGATTTTTGCATCTGAAAAAACTCTTTGAGAGGTTTTTTGACAATTCAAAGCCACCGTACAAACGAAAAGCTAAATACAGAATGCCAACACTTGAGCTACAGATAACTTTACATACAAACATTGTGCAAAAACAAAAACAGTGTTGCTTCGTCACGTCAACGTGGCCATCATCTATTATAATGTCTATTGGTACTGCAAAAGTCTCCGTTTAAGACTTGTTTACGTATGTAGTATGCGAAGTATCACAAGCAGCAATAAATCAATATTTCACTGATTTCCTAAAATAAATGTATCATTTTGGGATAATCATATCGCAGATCTTTGACCTCTCTCCTCTCTAAGCAGTATTGGATGAACACAACATGTAGCCTATTCCTCTTTTCTTCTTTGGAGAAGAAAGGTGAAATAAGTATCACTGCTTAAACTGACTCTGAAATAGTTTGCGTTTTTTAGCAATCGATTAGTTAATGCGTATCGGACTCAGTGTGCAAGATTTGTTTACGTGATGAATTTTTCGCATATGAATACGAAAAAAAAAGCATTAGAAAATTTCGGACTTCAGTGTGCAAAGACTTTTACTTTGAAACTATTTCTGATTCTATTAAAAAAGGCTTTAAAAACAACTGAAATTTGTCAATTATTATAGGTGGGCATAGATAATTTTTTTAAATGTAGATTATCATTGTAATTAATCTAGATTAAAATGGCTCATTTAAATTCTGGCGAAGGCATTCAGAATATGTGTGCTACCCAAATAATAAGTCTTTGAGAATGGGTTTCTTAAGCCAGGTGGTGCCATTAGTCCAGGGGCTCAACTGCTGTTTCCACAATGCATCACAAACTGCTTGAGAAACTGTTCTACTATGATAATTAGTGATGAAAATAAACGATCCACACACGCAGCTGTCAGTAAAGGACCGCAGACACACAGGCGCACAAACACACACACACACACACACACATCGTGAAATGTGGAAGTTTTTTTCTTTCCATTTGACGTGTGTTATTAAATTCCATAACACTCTCACCAGTCCTTACTCCTTATTTGCATCTAATACCCCAGTTTGTCACGGGGCATGAATGAAATGTTTGTGAGTTAAAGTGAAAATGTAGAACTGCAGTTAAATTCAGGCATCCTACTGATTTGATTCAGAAGGGCACTTTTTTGTCAGATGGCTTACTGATCAGGTATACATCCGCACTATAATATATCAAGGTAAAAGTCATCATAGCTGGCGTAGAATTGACCCAGCTCCCGACCCAACTTTGAGAATAGATTAACGGCGATATTTTTTTATCGCGCGATTAAAAGTCTTGCTGTGTTAACGCTGATAACGGCCCACCACTATTAAAATATAATCTTTTTCTTTAATGTGCGATGATGTATATATCCATTCTTTATATCTTTATTTTGGATATTTATTTATTTATTTTTCCATATTTTTTCATTTCCATCTTTATGCTGTAATGTGATTTCATATGCTTGCATTATTCACAATAAAAAATAGAGAAAGGTGGTTAAGTATATTGCTGTGCAGTTGCTATGGAAGCTCTCAGGTAGACGTCAACAAAAAGACCAGCACTCCAAACGTGGAAGTAAATGGCCAGATTTGATTGAAGATTACCAAAACAAACATTTTTTTAGTGGATTAGCTTGCACTGATTATTCATCCGCTTTGAGAATAAAAATGTGAGTTATCAAAATAAACAGCATACATTTTGATTTTACACAGACTTTAAATATGTCGTTCAGATGAATCTTTTTCACTTTCCATGTCTTTTGATCATCTCACATGGTTTATTTTGGATAAAACACTTTCTCTTCCATGGACTGAGCTTCTTGAATGAGTATCAGAGCATGACATGGGCATGTCAGCTGAGTCAGGACTGTGTGCTTAAGCTTTAACACATGATACTCTTGAAAAGAGAAAACACTTATGAGAAAGCTTTAAAGAATACTCTAAAGTATAAAAGTAAGAAAACGGAAGTCCTAGATTTCAGATCTGTTTGCCGAGGGGAATGGAGTTCTCTGTTGTATTCAAAGACAGAGCTGTCACATCACTGTAAGCTACTCTGATAAGTATACAGAATAATAACAACAGTGTATGTTCAGTAGCAGCATGAACTCGACACATTTTCTGCACCATGAGTCACACAGAGTTTTTAAAGGGCCACTGTAATGTAGACTGCATGTTGTGTGTGTTCAGGAGCAGCCGAAGATCATTGAGCCTCTGGACTATGAGAATGTGGTGTTTCAGAGGAAAGCTCAAATCCACAGTGACCCACAGAGAGACCTGCTGCTGTGGCCAGCTGATGACGTATCAGTAAGTCGTTTCACAAGCTTTATTTCCTGACGTTTACTTGTTTGGCTCCTTTTCAAACTTACTCTTCATCCTTCTGCAGAGACCGTACAACTCTGACATGCTTGACTTTGAAAGCTGTTATATCTGTTTGCCTGTTTGTCTGTCTGTCTGTCTGTCTGTCTGTCTGTCTGTCTGTCTGTCTAATCTCTCTGTCTCTCTCTCTATATATTTATATGTTGGTCTGTTTGACTGTCTGTCTATGTCTGTCTCCCTGTCTATCTATATGTCTGTCTGTTTATTTGGCTGTCCGTTCGTCTGTCTGTCTGTCTGTCTGTCTGTCAGCGAGTCAGTCAGTCTGTCTGTCTGTTTGTCCTTCTGTGTGTCTGTATATCTGTCTGTTTATGTCTGTCTGTCTGTATAACTATCTGTTTATTTGTCTGTCTGTCTGTATATCTATCTGTTTATATGTCTGTCTGTCTGTATATCTGTCTGTCTGTCTGTCTATATCTATCTGTTTATATGTCTGTCTGTCTGTCTGTCTGTCTGTCTGTATATCTATCTGTTTATATGTCTGTCTGTCTGTCTGTCTGTCTGTATATCTATCTGTTTATATGTCTGTCTGTCTGTCTGTCTTTATATCTATCTGTTTATATGTCTGTCTGTCTGTCTGTCTGTCTGTCTGTATATCTGTCTGTTTCTATGTTTGTCTGTTTATATGTCTGTCCGTTCCTCTTTCTGTCTGTCTGTTCGTCTGTCCGTCTGTCTGTCCGTCTGTCTGTCTGTCTGTCTGTCTGTCTGTCTGTCTGTCTGTCTGTCTGTCTGTTTATATTTCTGTTCGTTCCTCTGTCTGTCTGTCTGTCTGTCCCTTTGTCCGTCTGTCTGTATCTCTTTCTCTATATATAAATATGTTGGTCTGTCTATCTGTCCATCCGTCTGTCTGTCCATCCGTTTGTTCGTCTGTCTGTCCTTCGGTTCATCCATCCATCCGTCTGTCTGTTTCGCTATATATTTATATGTCGGTCTGCAAGTCTGTCTGTATGTCTATTTATATGTCTGTCTGTCTATCTATATCTGTATGTCTATATGTCTTTCTCTTTGTCTATATATTTCTGTCTGTCTGTCTGTCTGTCTGTCTGTATGTCTGTCTGTTTATATTTCTGTTTGTCCCTCTGTCTGTCTGTCTGTCCCTTTGTCCGTCTGTCTGTATCTCTTTCTCTATATATAAATATGTTGGTCTGTCTGTCTGTCCATCCGTCTGTCTGTCCATCCGTTTGTTCGTCTGTCTGTCCTTCGGTTCATCCATCCATCCGTCTGTCTGTTTCGCTATATATTTATATGTCGGTCTGCAAGTCTGTCTGTATGTGTATTTATATGTCTGTCTGTCTATCTATATCTGTATGTCTATATGTCTTTCTCTTTGTCTATCTATATATTTCTGTCTGTCTGTCTGTCTCTGTCTATCTAATTATGTATGTCTGTATATCTGTCCATTATATGTCTGTTTATATGTCTGTCTGTGTATCCATCTGTTGTCCATCCGTCCGTCCGTCCGTCTCTCTATATATTTACATGCCGGTCTGTCTGTTTTTATGCTGGTCTGCCTGTCTGTCTATTTATATGTCTGTCTATCTGTTGTCTGTCTATTTATATGCTTGTCTGTCTGTTTGACTGTTTATGTCTGTCTGTCTCTTTTTCTATCTGTGTCTCTCTGTCTGTCTATCTATCTATCTATCTGACAGACATTTATAGTTAAACAGAAAGACAGACAAAGACATATAAATAGATAGACAGACATACATACAAACATAAAAATAGAATTACTAGTAGAATTAGATAGACTAATAAAATGACAGACAGATAGGACAGATAAAGACAGACAGATATAACATCTCTTTATCTATCTGTCTGTCTATTTATTTATTTATATATATCTGTCTGTCTGTCTATCCATCTGTCTATCTATCTGTCTATCTTTTTCATGCATCTGTCTATCTGTTTATATAATCCATAGGAGGCACACATTGATCGTCACAGGAGAACCATCAATCCTTCAGTTCCTCAAAATGCTGAGAACGAAGCTAAAAGCCTGTTCGCCAAAGAGGTAAATACAGTGCAAAATTTCTCACTTCCAAACACCAAAGCAAAAGCAAAATTCTGCAGCTCCAGTCTAAAAAATATGAGGTCACATTTTCCTGTTTTTCATATTTATCTCTGCCCATGTGATTGAGTAACTGAGCAACACTCATGCTCTTTGGCAGTGTATTAAGATGTACAACACCAACTGGCATGTCATCAACTATAATTACGAAGCCTATTCGGGAGATTTCCGGATGCTGCCCTGGTATGCCAAACTTTGCTTTTTTTCTCTCAAAGCTTTTGCAGTGCTATTTCCAAAGTTTGGCGTAAGCTACTTTTTCTGTCTTGCAGTAAAGGGATGAAGACGGAAAAGCTTCCCAGCCAAGTGTTTGAGGTGGATGAGGGGGAGGAGGTAAGAGATGTGTGATGGTGGAAAACTGAGCCTTATTTTTACATGTCCTCTGTCCGTTTCACTTTTTATTTATGTACAGATGCTAATGATAAATTGGTTACCTCATTTTTAAAAAAGCTTTTTGTTTAATTTTTTTCTAAGAAACACGGAATACTTAAAAATATAGCGCAATTTATTAAGTTTTATATAATGAAATATTATGAAAGCAAATGACATTTTCAAAATTCATGTTTGGCATGCATATTGTGAGCAAATTGTGTCGTTGCATACACACATACACACACAACATCAAATGTGCCCTGTTTGTCATCCCAAGCCTAAATGGATTTCTTTATTTCAGTACAACATAAAAAGAAATGTATAGAACACTGGGTTGGCTAAAATTATTAAAAAATTAATCATTTTCTATTGTTAGTATAGCTGCTAAAATAGTTTTACATGCCAGACCTTAAAGATGGACTTTCTTTTTTAGTAAATTATCCTATTTATGTGCAGAATAAAACGATAAATTTGTTGCCTCATTAAAAAAAAAAAAAATCCTTTGTTTATTTTAATATGGTAAAAATTGAGAACTTTAAAAAAAGTCATATCATAAATAATAGGTTTTAATACAATGGAATAGATGCAAGAAGTGTTGGACAACTTTTTTTAAAAATCCAAATATAGCCTTTTTCATCCTGAACTTGGGATTCCTTGTTTTCAGAGGAACATAAACAGTATTTTATTGAATATTGGGGTGGCTAAAATTGAAATAATGTCATTATTTTGATAGCTCCTAAAATGTTATTTTACATTTTACCGTCTTTTACAGGCTTCGAAGTTTGACTTAATTTTTATTTAATCAGTTTTCATTTGAATTATCTGCAGAACAAAAAATGGCTACAATATTTCAATTTTTAAACAACAACTGAACACTAAAAACATTCAAGTTTATAACAATACTTGATTAGCAACTTTTACATTTTGACACAAAACAAAAACTCTTCTACTGTGTGCAATTTGTCTTGTTGCACAAAAAAGCAAAGGAATTTCAAGTAATGATGACCACAGACCTTATTTAAATCATAAATCAAATGTCACTGTTCTAAAAACACTTCTAAAAACACTTTTAGTTTTAGAGGGAACCAATGGTGAAGCAGCTTTATAGGTTGCCCTACAAATGTCAGACGACTTAAATCTCATATCAAAATGACACCATGTCCAATTACAAAATTACAAATCAGACTTATTTTGGATTTATGTGGTTCTCTGTTAGTTGCTTTTATAAACTCACACATTAACCCTGTATTGTGTTTTTACAAGAAATGTTTGCTGTTGCTTCTGAATACTCAATCTAACATCTAAGAAAGTGTTAATTTCCAATTTCAGCCCTCACATCCACATGAGGCCTTAAAGTAACGCTAAGCTTATTTTAAATAGACTCCATTTACAAAGCCCCTGCCGTTAAACAGTTTAGTAACACTTTAATTTAGGTCACAATTAATGCTATTAACTACTGGCTTATTACCTGCTTATTATTAAGATATTAACTGTTTATTAGTAGTTCTAAAGTAGGATTCTGCATCCCTAATTATACCTAATACATAAGCCCATTGTCTACTGTACTAACTATTAATAAACAGCTAATAAGCCATTAAATAAGTTAGTAGTGTTATTAAATGGTTTGTTAATACCGTGAATTGTGAACTAAATTAAAGTGTTATCAACAGTTTCACTGTTTTTATTAAAGCCATTCAGCCAATCTATGGGTCTGGCAGAAGCACTTTTAGCTTAGCGTAGATCAGTAAATTGGATTAGCCTATTAGCATCTTTAAAAATAATAATAAAAAGGAGTCCCGATAATTTTCGTATTTTAATCTTGACTAGTTACTTTGTGTACTAAGACCGATGGGAAATGAAAGTTTAGTATTTTCTAGGCTGATACAGCTAGGAACTATATACTCATTCTGGCGTAATAATCAAGCAATTTTGCTGCTGTGCCATGGCTGCAGCAGGCGCTATGATATTACACAACACCTAAAAATCTTGCAGCTGTGCAGACATTTGTGAAAAATGAATCAAAAATATTCTCAGCCACTGTGTAATATCATTGCATGCTGCAGCCTATGTAGAGCAACATACACTCACTGGCCACTTTATTAGGTACACCTTACTAGTACCGAGTTGGACCCCCTTTTGCCTTTAGAACTGCCTTAATCCTTTAAAGACACAAAGTGGAGTCTTCCTTTAAGCGTCGACTCGTTGTGTAATAACTCTTATTGACAATATATGCAATATTCTCCAACCCTGACGATGCTGTAAATGTTATGAGGCTTCAGTGAGGTCATAATCCGATGTAGAGATGAATGGCAGACGGTCAGCAGAGAGAGGCCAATTACATGAAACCCTACCCTCGTGATCTATTAATAGACGCACAGTGAAGCGTCCGGCAGATCTTGATAAATTTAGACGTAAAAACTGGTGGTTAAAAGGCCTAAGGATTGCTTCTCCACCCTCTGAATGTCTTTGCCTGTGTGGGTTTCAATCTGTGCATGCTTGGACACTGAGAGTCTGGCCGGTTTCCTTCTGTAAATTAACCGAGCTGTCTAAACACTACAGTTAAAGGAATCTTGGGCTAATGGGAGGCTAAGATTGATGACGCTAAAATATGCACAATAATAAGTGCGTTAAATGAGGAATATATATAATATATTATAATATGAGTATAATGTAAATATATTTACTTATTTGTAGTTTCCAACTTGTATTGATTGTTGTGGAATATAACCAAATTTATGACTGAAATTAATAATTAATTAGTAATCAGTATTTTACATCTCATATTTCAAAGTTTGGAGTCTGTTCACATAATTTTTTTATTAATCTTTTTATTAATTAACAATTTCTCAATCCTAGTATTTATATATACAGTGGGAAAAACACTAAGTATTATCAAAGTATTGAACACCTCACCTTTTTCCTCAGAAAGCATATTTCTAAAAGTGCCATTGACTTGAAGCTTTCCCTTGATGTTTGTAACAACCAAAGTAATCCATGTATACAAAGATAACAAATCTTATTAGATTACAAATAAAGTTATGCGTAATAAAATACAATGACGCAAAGAAAAAGTATTGAACACAAGAAGCAAGGGAGGCGTAGAAAGGCAGTGAAAACCCAGACAGCAGCTGAAATCTCTCAGTAGTTCTACAGCAACCCTCTGCCCTTCGTCATTGTAAATGAATATTAGCTGCTTCAGTCCCAACATCTACATTTGTCAGGGGGATGAAGATGAAATCAGGGTTTTAGCACATTTTAGCAAGATAATGATCTCGAACACAGCCAAGGAAACTCTCAAATGCTTAAAGAAAATCAAGCTGTAGAATGGCCCAGCCAATCACCTGACTTTAATCCAATAGAGAATACAAAATAAAGATCAGAATTGATAGTGAAACCCACAGAACCATCAAGATTTTTACACTGTTGAAGTCTGTGGGAAAAGAAAATCACACCTGAGCAATGCATGTGACTTCATTCTCCATATGAAAGGTGTCCTTAAGCTGTAAAGTATTAAAGTACTGATTCTTTTTCAATAGTTTAGTACTTTCTCCTTGTGTCATTTCATTATTATTACACATAACTAATTTTCAGATTTGTTTTGTTTTATTATCATGTTTGTATTGTTTGGGTTTTTACCAAAATCTGGTTTAATCCCATGTAAACAAATCTTTTACAAATATCGTTATCTGGAAAAATCATGTCGTGTCCAATACTTATTTTCCCCAATGTATCTCATGGAGATCTTCATTATTCAAGGTTTATGGCCAGTTTGTTTAGTTTTTTATATACATGTAAATCATATAACTTCTGTTCTTTTTGAGATTTATGTTTGTCAAAGGATCCCGAGAAAAATCAGAATAGAAAAAGAATCAGAATCACAAAAAAAACACTCGTAGCATATTCAGCTTATTTCTACAAGGATTATGGCATCTAAAAATTGAGCTTAGTCATCATACAAATTATATTATCTAAATATATTAGCAGTAAAATTATTCTAAATTGTAATAATAGCTGTATTTTTTGTTTAGCATAATAGACTTCTTTCGAAAAACCTCCTGACCCCAAACTTTTGAACTGTATTTGCTAGTATATGTACATATATCATGTTTCTCTCTGTCGTGGCCATTTAATTTAATCAATTAACTGAGTGACTCAAAAGGGAGAACAGGGTGCAGGCAATTGATCAGTCTCGTAGGGGCTGTTAGGAGCAGAGCGATAGAGAAAGAGAGGGAGGGAAGGAATGGGAAGGGCATTTGTGCAATTATATTACAGTGGAGAGCTAGAGGAAAGCACATTCATAAAGGACAGCAGGCCACTTCTATTAAATTAGCTCCATATGCGCACACACACACACACACACACACACACACACACACACACACACACACACACACACACACACACACACACACACACACACACACACACACACTCAAGCACATGCATTTATAGCTGCTTTAAGTAAAAAATCCCACCTCATTATGCCTTTCAGGAACACATTCATATTAGTGTTATATGTACTATTTGTTTTCAAGCATCTGTAAGTTGTGTTTGTGAGTGCATGGTTATTGTATTGTTAAAGATGCCATATCATGCTATTTTAAAAGGTCATTATTTAGTTTTTTTAGTAGTACTAGATTACAAAAAAACATACAGTGGTTAACTTAAACGAGTACACCCAATTTTGAAAATAAATACTTTTAGCCATTTCTCAGGTTATATATTTTGGTGCATTTAAACAAAACCGATTTATTAAACAGTTATATTTATTAAAATAATATTTAGTCACTGAACAAATATAAAAATAGAGGCAAGGCAAGTTTATTTATAAAGCACATTTCTTACAAAATTGTAATTCAAAGTGCTTTACATAAACAAGAATAAAAGAGACAAGAAAATGTACAAAACAACAAAAAATTAAATTGATTAAAAATATAAAAAAGGATTAAAATGTGTTAAACATGTTATAAAATAATGAAAAAAATAAAGACATAATAGTGTGATCTAGTTCATAAGTAATACCACTTTAAAATCTATTCTGAATGTAACTGGGAGCCAGTGTAAAGACCTGAGGACAGGTAGATGTGCTCTGATTTTCTGGTTCTGGTCAGAGTCTTGGCCCAGCATTCTGGATAAGTTGCAACTATCTGACTGTCTTTTTAGGAAGACCAGTGAGGAGTCCATTACAGTAATCCACCCTGCTGCTGATAAAAGCATGAACAAGTTTCTCTAAGTCTTCACTAGAAAACAAAGCATCTGATTCTTGCAATGTTTTTGAGATAATAGTATGCTGATTTACTTACTGCTTTGACATGACTACTAAAAGTCAGAAAATATAAATAGAAAGATAATACATTTAAATTTATGCAAAATATTGGGAATAAAATGCAAACTAGAATATTTTTCTAGTTTCTCTTGAATTTTGCTCCTCTTCTTTTTCTTTTAATATTTTTCTGTAATATATACATTTGGGTGTACTAATTGTGGACTGTTATCATAAGTTATTTTGTTAATTAACTCCAGATTTGGCTGTAATGTAAATGCACAAATATTATATTGTGAAGCTTCCTATAGAAAATATTTATCTAAATGAGAGATGTATGGCTCTTTATTAAATTTCTAAAGTAAAAAGAGAAAATACAAATAAAAATAACTGAACAACATGTTTTTTTTTACTTTATATGCTTTTTTTTAGCAACTTGTCTATTGTTCAAGTTGACTACCCTTTTGTTATGTTAGTAGCTGTTTTTGCCCCACATCCGTTATAATGACATTTTTTGATTGCAAAGCCCTGACAGCATATAATCGTGAATGTTGGTGATTTCCAATGTTGGGAAGAGGTCAAATGAATAATTTTTACTGTTGGTCATCAGTTGGCACCACTAACTCTTTAGATAAGCCTGTGCAAAAAGGTTTCTAGCTTCTAGTTTCTAGTTCTATAGAGTAAAACAACTAATTATAGGGTGTGCGTATAACACACTTACTGGGCCCTATCATACACCTGGCGCAGTGTGGCGCAAGGCGTGGCGCAGTAGTCTTTTGGTAGTTTCAGCTTGGCATAAGAGTCGTTTTGAGGCGTTGCGCTACGCTGTTTAAATAGCAAATGCATTAGCGCTCATTTTTGCGCCCATAGGCGTTCTGGTCTAAAAAGGAAGGCGTTCTGAGGCGGACCGCTGGCGCGTTGCTATTTTGAGAATCTATAATAGATTTTTCATTAGACCAAAACTAACCCAGTCTAAACTCCGGCGCAGAACTCCTCGCTTACGCACTGCTTAATACGCACAAGAGAGCGATGGGCAAATATCTTTACATATGAAAAAATTTAAATATTAAGGATATATATAGGATATAATAAGAATAGATATAGGATATAAATATAAAGGATTAAAATATTACAAAACATATTATTTTCTAGCCTACATAAATATGAAAAACCACTGCTTTTATGTCTTTTTCATCTCGGGAGGCTTTTTTTAGTTCATTCATAACAATTTGCTTTTGTATAATGTTATTATTATTAGCAGTATTATTTATTATATCCATATTTATATTTGTTATATTAAAAACAAGCTTAGATTTGTCCACCTGTCAGGTTTTAGACCATATGGGGCACCGCATGTGTTTTAGGATATAATCCAGGTTTTTGAGCTTATTTTGTTATTATTGTTCATTTATTCGTTTGCTGGAAATTAGAACTGAATTTAGAAATAGTTTTGAAACGAATATTTGCGCTTAACAAACAAAGGTATTTATTTGTAGACTAATTGATGTCTGTGCGTAAAGGTTTCCCTATCCTAGAGCGAAAGTGAAAGTAGTTCCATTATCTCTCATTCTCACGCAGTAGATGCTCTGTTAAACAGTTTTCTTTAAAAAAAAACTGTTAACTGTTTGCTTGTGAAATGCTAATTTTTTCCACTTAGACTTAGACTCTTGGCGCGACGCAGCTGACTCTTAAAGGGAATGGGAGATTAAATTCTAATTGGTTTATTCTCAAAACACACCTATAACTCATTAAGAAAATAAATTCAACCCTTTTAGAATATGCGCCGTGACGCAAGGCAGATTTCCCGTCCTTAAATTAGCAAAAACGCGTCCTGACACACCCTGAAAGCGTTTGCACCCTGCGTTTTGCGCTCTGCGCATGGACCGTCAAAATAGAGCCCACTATGTTTACTATGTTATGAGAGCTAAAGTGCTTATTTTGATTTTCTCAGACATATCAAGATAAGTGTGCAAAGGTCTCTCTCACACTCTATCACTGTATACTCCACACTATAATCCATATAACTCTGCATAAAGGCCAGAAACAATACTTTTTTTTGCACTAAATCAGTTCAATATACTGTAGAGTCAGATTGGGACTATGCGAATGACCAGCCAGATCAATCAACACATCTTTGCAATCAGTAAACATCAGCCTTGCATTCTTTTCCGGAGTACAGTATGTATTCAGGCAAAATTGTGCTGGATTAAAGTTACTACATAGCCTTTGTGAGCTTTGATTGATTCATGGTCTGTTCTCTGTTATATACTGGTGGAATAAATACTGTTTGTGTAAGACGATGAGCTATGTAACTTTGCAGCTCTTTATCACAATGTCACTTTAATGTGCGTGTGACATTAAGTTACTATACAGAGGATCAGTTGTGCTTTTACATCAGTGTTTGTTTATGTTTATGTCAAAGCACTGGATCTTGAAGACGGAGAGATAGCACTCATAGAGTTGCATTGATCTGAGTCTTGTTTATTTACTTAATTTGTTCCCCCTGTGTGTGTGTGTGTGTGTGTGTGTTTCAGGATTCGTCATCTCTCTGCTCTCAGAGAGGAGGTGTGATGAAGCAGGGCTGGCTGCAGAAGGCCAACATCAACAGTTCTTTGTCTGTTTCCATGAAGGTTAGTGGAATCACAGACACAGTATTTAAAGGAGCAGTATGTCTTTTTTGCTGCTGGAGAGCGCATATTCACATAAACAAAGGCGTAGTTTGACTGTGACTGAGTGTGGAGTTATGGGAGTTGTGGTCTATATTGCATCCTACAGGACTCCTGCAGAAATCATGTTCAAGGATGAGCTGAAATATTCTAAATGTATTGCTCTAAATATTCTAAACGAGTAAAGCTGAAAGCTGTCAAGCTGAGAGATGAGTTGAACTCAGCAGGAAAGCAGCAGAGCTTTTATCATGCTACAGTCCACCACTACCAGTTCTTCCACTCATGATTGTTTAGATGAAGCAGCGCTGTTTGATCATATTAAATACCTTTCAATGTTCTGTTATAAGAGGCGGACACACAGAGTGTGTTTTTCCTTTCCAATGAACTATTCGTTCATTGTTTTACAATATAAACACGTGCTTGACAGATGTGTGTGACCATTAAGCTTGTGTTTTGCAATTTTTGAAGTGCCACTCACGTGAGTTTTTTTAGATGCCGTTTCAAGTTAACTTTACCACGCAATGCTGTTCATTACTGTCAGTTTCAAAGCAGTAAAGCAATCTGAAGAACTCTAAATGCCCATTTACACTGAGTGGTACAGTACAGTACAGTACAGTACAGAATGGTAAGGTATGGGTCACCTTTATCAGTCTTGCATTTCCATTGCCAAAGGGGTACCAATGGTGAAATAGTATAGAGAGAAAGTTTAAGTCTACCTCCTTTGTTTTGTCGGGCTTCTCCTTTGTTTTTTCGCAATTCACTCTTGCATTTGTCCATTCCTGAAAGAATGTCAGAGGCACTGCAATAACCCCCGCATATTATTAATATGAGCTCAAGAAGTTTGTTATTTTAAATATAGGTGCCTGGCAAACGAACACGAGAAAGAGAAACCACTCGCGATTTAGACGACCTTGTAAACAACTATGGTGCACAGGGTAGATTCTGCTCTTCATTTTGACTTTGTGGCTGTTTATCAAGACACCGACAAGGTTTGTTTGAGCTCGGATTGACTATGGCTTGTATATTATTGCAGTCTAATGTCTTCCCAAAGGTTACCCAAATAGTGGTACAGTACGGTTTGCTTATGGGTATCTTTTGACAGAGAAAACGGGCATAAAAGCGCACTGAACGGTACCGTACCATACCACTCAGTGGAAACGGGCCATAAGGTGGTGCAAACACTGCAAGTTTTTGTTTACAGATGTTCAGAAGCTGTGTTAGGACATCCATTGTGCTTTATATTGCGCTTTTCATGCGCATTCCATGTTTTCTACTATGCAAATGTTTGAATAGTGTGTCAGTTAAATTTTACAATTTTCTCTAGATTTTAACATTTTTCAAAACATTTGGCATAATGCAAGTACATACTGTATATCAGCAAAATATACAACACTGAAAAAAAACACATACGTGTTAAAAGACACAGGGACAGCAGTCATTGTTACTTAATATTGTGAACATCTGCTCATCTGTGCAATTTGTCAACCCATGGTCGGAAAACCCTAAAAGTTTTTTTCTTCTCTCAGTAATTACATGCTCTAATGTTCAGATAAACGTTTTAAGGCCCTAAAAAAATTCTGTACCATTCAGTACATCTGTGGCTTATTTTTTTTCCTCAGTTGAATTGTAAGGAAGATTTTCAACTTGGACTTGGTCCTTGGTCAGTAATAAAGACATTGGCAGTGTCTGAAAGCTTAGGCGGCTCACATGTTGCCTCTCTGCCCTATCAGGTGGTGACTTTGGAGGCAGCAATTTTTATTATGTACAACAAAATAGAAAGAGCTTTGGAGATAAGTAGGCCCACACGGAATCTGCGCACACAGAAATCTGCAGATTTTTAGCCCATCATTGAATTGAGTCTATTTATTTACTTAAATGTGGATTTATTCAGTTTTTAAATAAAACTTTATTGGCTAATATGAAAATGGCCATATGATTTATTTACAATACAGTTTGTAAAGTACGTCTTGTAAAGTTGTTTAGTAGATAGATTGTTTAAGAGACTTGCTTTGTTTGCCAAATAATTGGATCTAATTAGATTTGCATTGTAAACATTAAATAAAAGTTAAAAAGGTATTTTTTTAAAATTTCATAGTTATGATGTTATGATGTTATGATGTTAATTTAGTTATGATGTTTACAAAATAATTCCACATAAATCTGCAGATTTTTTTTACAAAATTTTCAGCAGAAATGGCAAAAAATGTGCTCAGAATCTGTCTGGCCCTAGTGATAAGTAACTACAATACAAAATTCTTACCAGAAATGCCATCAAATGAGGCAAATTGGTCAAACACAAACATTGGCACACAAATTGACACCCAAGCACTACTTCAGGACACCGCACCTTTTTTTTTTTTTTTTTTAGTTTTTTTTTGTACGCACAAGATTGTGGGATATCATCTATGCTTCTTTTCAATTTGATCAGAAGAAGGTACCTCTTGAGACAGAAAGTGAAGAAGAATTTAGATTCGGACTTGCCATCATGCCTTGGAATGGTGCCTCCAAATGTAGCATTTTAAAGTATTTATACGCAGGCATCATTGTATTATTAAGAAACATGTGTATTAAAAATTTTAGCCTGTGTTTGTGTTTTGACCCTCAAAACACATGGTTGTCACATTTGAAGAATTTGTTCCAGTCTACTTTAATGCTCTATCAAAGAAAAACCAATGGACCACAAAACCAATCACAAGTGTCATTTGTTTAGATTTGAAATTGAGAGAGACAAAATTTGGCCAAAACACCAATATTTGAAAGTCTGGGGGTTCAAAAAAATCTAAATATTGAGAAAAACTTTAATTGTTTAAAAAATTAAGTTTAAAGTTATTTGCAATGCACATTAGTAAACATTCATTCATTCATTCATTTTCTTTTTGGCTTAGTCCCTTTATTAATCTGGGTTCACCACAGCGGATTGAACCGCCAACTGATCCAGAATAAGTTTTACTCAGCGGATGCCCTTCCAGCTGCAACCCATCACTGGGAAACATCCATACACACTAATTCACACACATACAATACAGAAAATTTAGTTTACCCCAGAGGAAACCCATGCCAACACGGGGAGAACATTTATACTCCACACAGAAATGCCAACTGACCCAGCTGAGGCTCGAACCAGCGACCTTCTTGCTGTGAGGCAATCGTGCTACCCAGTACCCATTGCGCCACCGGGATGCCCTATTAAAACATTACATCTTGATATATTTACAAAATGTCTTCTTGTAAGATATTCTTTACTTAAAATTGATTTATGTTTCCCAGCACGCTGCTGGATTGCAGCTGGAAGGGCATCCGCTGTGTAAAAACATAGAGTAGTTGACGGTTCAATCCGCTGTGGCAACCCCTGATAAATCAGAGACTAAGCCGAATAAAAATGAATGAATGAATAATATTGATGTAAATGATCTATTAATAATAGACAGTACCCCTATCTCTACCTTCCGTTTTGTTTTCTCCACAGGTGTTCAAGAGGAGATATTTCTACCTGTCTCAGCTCCCTGATGGCTCCTACATACTAAATTCATACAAAGATGAGAAGAACTACAAAGAATCAAAAGGCTCAATCTATCTGGATTCCTGTATAGATGTAGTTCCGGTACACACTTTTTTGCATTCTTATACGGTTGTTGCAGTCCCGCTTATCTTGTAAATATCTGGCTTAATGCATTTCTCAGGAAGTTCTACAACATCATTAAAGCAGGCCTTAGGCTGGGGTGTAATATCAGTTACACAACCAGAGGAGTGTTTCTTACTGAACACCCATTATTATTACAACCACAAACCACTCTTAAAGTCGCCATGTTAAATTCCTCCATCGGCTGACACAGTACTTTTCCTGCAGTGCCCTAAAATGCGGCGCAATGGCTTCGAGCTGAAGATGCAGGAGCGCTACAGTCACTATCTGGCGGCCGACAGCGAGGCTGAGATGGAGGACTGGGTGAACACGATAAAACAGGCCTTACTCAGCACAATGGAGGACCGGAGGAATGGCTCAGAAACGTCTGAAGGGTCTCTGGGTAAATAATGCACACACACACACTGAAAACATGAGCACACATGATCATGTATCGCATGTTGTGTTTGACCATGGTATAACAATATATACTGGTTCGGAAATGACATTAGTGTGGATGAATAAGGACAGAACATTAACTCTTAAAATGCATTTGTGTCCGTTTTGACCTGGAAGCTAGTGTATGTGTTTAAATGAGTCTGTATGGATGTTTCCCGGTGATGGATTGCAACTGGAAGTGCATCCTCTGCATCAAACATGCTGGATAAGTTGGTGGTTTATTCCGCTGTGGCGACCCGATTAATAAAGCGGCCAAACCGAAAAGAAAATGAATGAATGAACACAAATAAAGATGTTTTGAAGAAACAATAAAACAGGTACCCATTGACTTGTATAGAAGAGGAGAAATAAATGCACTATGGAAGTCAATGGTAAATGGGTAACTTTTTAAAACTATCTTCTTTTGTGTTCAACAACAACAAAAAAAGAACCTCAAACAGGTTTGTGGTAGATGACAGATTTTTCTCTTTTGTTTTTATTAAGTAACAAAAACATTTGTGAAGAAAAAAATGAAGTGTTTTAAAGGTTTAATTTACCCTAAAATGAAATTTGCTCTCTATTCACTCAGCCTAAAGTGGTTCCAATCCTTTACGAGTTTGTTGAACAGAAAAGTAAATGTTGTGAAGAAAGCTTAAAACTGATAACCATTAATCTCTGTAGGAAAAATAAATACACTATGGAAGTCAATGGTTACCAGTTGTGAACTTGTTTTTCAAAATATCTTCTTTTCTCTTCAACAAAAGAAAGAAACTCAAACAGGTTTGTGGTAAATGACAGAATTTTCACTTTTGTTTTATTAATTGACAAAAATTTTGTTAAGTAAAAATGAAGTGTTGTAAAGGTATAATCCACCCTAAAGTGAAATTTACTCACTATTTACTCCGCCTTAAGTGGTTCCAAACCCTTATGAGTTTGTTGAACATAAACAAAGATGTTTTGAAGAAGTTTGTGACTGGTAATCATTGACTTTCATAGGAAATACAAATACATTATGGAAGTCAATGGTTACCAGATAAAGTTTTCAACGTTTTTTGAAAATATCTTCGTTTGTGTTTAAACAGATGAAAGTAACTCAAACAGGTTTGAGGTAAATGACAGAATTTTCATATTTGTTTTTATTAAGCGACTAAAATTTTGTGAAGTAAGAATAAAGTGTTTTAATAGTATAATTCACCCTAAAGTGAAATGTACTCTCTGTTTGCTCACTATTTTTGATCAGAATTGAAGATATTTTAAAGAAAGGTTGAAACTGGTAACCATTGACTTTTATAGGAAAAACAAATACACAATGGAAGTTAATAGTTTTTGTTTTTCAAAATATCTTCTTTTCTGTTCAACAAAAAGAAAGTAACTCAAACAGGTTTGTGGTAAATGACAGAATTTTCACTTTTGTTTTAATTAGGTGACTCAAATTTTGTTCAGTAAAAATGAAGTGTTTAAAAGTACAATTTACCCTAAAGTGAACGCCTAACACCTAAAATGCCTAAAACCGTTAACCAATGACTTCCATAGAGGAAACAAATACACTATGCAAGTCAATGGTTACCAATTTTGGGCTCTTTTCAAAATATTTTCCTGTGTTCAACAGAAAAAAGAAACCTGAACAGGTTTGTGGTAAATGACAGACTATTCAGTGTTGAGTGAGCTATCCCTTTAAGAACATCAAAATACAAGTAATCTTTTTTTAAAATTTATTTTAAACTATTTTTTAAGTTATGGTTTTGCATTCAGGTCATTTTGGATAAAATGAACGACTATTAAGTGACAAAAAAGTTAAAATAATACTATCAAATATAGTCATATTTCATTCTTAGCATTTGTTCCATGTCTAATACTCTTTAAGACTTCGAATGTCGATGCTAAATCTGAAAATCTAACTGTTAACTAATAAAGTGTTGCTGCATTAAACACTGATCTGATTCATACGTATTGAATCAGACACGGAAAGTTCATAAATCCACTGTGTTTGTTTGAATACAGGGTAATACTGTCTGCTGTTTTGTCATGCTGTTAATAAATAGTTGTTTTATAAATTTAGTCTGTATTTGAAAAATTCTGGATAATAAATGGAGTTTCATTTAAATTCAGTTCATTCCTGTTGATTTAATAATTCAAATTCTCAGATTGTTATTGCAAATTTCATACATCATTATATGATACATTGATATATTCAAATAAGATTTCTCCTTAGCAAAAACATATATATATTGTATTGTATAATTGTTGTGGTTTATGAAGAATTTGACGTTTCAAGAATTTTTTTATAAATAAAAATGTGCAAATAAAATGTAAATATCTAAATAAAATGGTAAATCCTGGTAGGATTTAAAACTATTTTCACGTTCATTCTTTAATGAGAAGCTTCTGATCATGACGGATGCTTCACAAAACAATAATTCAGATCCAAATGAACCTGGAATGTGAAAACAATATGCAAATAAATGCATTATGAGGGTTATGCTATCCATCATGAGATCACCAACATCACTTTAGGGATGTAGTGACTCTTGCGTCATCATCAAAATGAGGTCACTCTAAAAAAAAAAAAAACCTGGTGAATTGGCTTTTCATTGTTTTGCTTTGGTCTGGCTACACATACCACTTTCTTCATAATAAAAATGTCCAAATATCCACCACATATCCAAATAATAAGCAACATTGGAAACCCCTGCTCTTTGTTACTTCCTAAAAAAAGCTTAGTTCCCATTCTGCTCATTTCAAACATCATATTTAAAGCAGATTAATTTGTAGTTTTTTTAACCTATTAAACCTTTGGCTGTATATAAATATGACCCACTGAATTATAGAAATAGCACAGCGCTGTTGCATTATAAGAGATGCAATCTTCTGGGCTCAGAGTCAATATTTTCTCTTTGTGATGACAAAGGATTGAAATACCAGGGAGGCTTTATTCACATTGAGGAGCTTTGGCCTGATAAACAACTCCCTGACTGTCTGTGGTGTAAACTTTGGCCTTTGTTTTCAAAACCTTCCATATGCTGGTCATGAGGAAACAAAATTATGTTTTTAATAACAGGCTTTCGGTTTGTAACTTCTCCGTTTTTATAATATAATAATAGGTGTGAATCAGATTTCAGTTGAACTGACACTGTTAGTTTTGGCTTATCTGTAGTTTGGTGTGTGTGGTGGTGCAATTAAGCAACTAAGTAGTATCTGTTAACAAATCTGTTAAGCAATCACAACTGTAGAAGAGATAAATAAATAAATAAAATGACAAAAAAGTTAAAAGTCTGAAAGTGCATTACACAGTTTACATTTTTTTATTTATATTACAATAAATTTTTTTTATTTATATTACAATTAATTTTTTTTATTTCAATTTAGTTTAATTTTATTTTAATTTTAGTTTATTTAGTTTAATTTTAATTTAGTTTAATTTAGTTTATTTATTTTAGTTTAAATTTAAGTTAATTTAATTTTAATTAAATTTAAGTATATTTAGTTTAATTTAGTTTTATTTCAATTTATTCATTCATTCATTTATTCATTTTCTTTTCGGCTTAGTCCCTTTATTAATCTGAGGTCGCTACAGTGGAATGAACCCCCAACTTATCCAGCACATGTTTTATGCAGCGGATGCCCTTCCAACTGCAATCCATCACTGGGAAACATCCATACACACTCATACACTATGGACAATTTAGCCTACCCAATTCACCTGTACCGCATGTCTTTGGACTGTGGGGGAAACCGGAGTACCCGGAAGAAACCCACGCAAACATGCAAACTTCACACAGAAACGCCAATTGACCCAGCCAAGGCTTGAACCAGTGACCTTCTTGCTGTGAGGCGACAGCACTACCTACTGCGCTATCGTGTCGCCCTATTTCAATTTAAATTAATTTTCATTTAATTTTTGTTTGTTTAGTTTACGTTTTAGTTAATTTAATTTTAATTTAATTAGTTAATTTAGTTTAATTTTAATATAGTTTTTAGTTTAACTTTTAATTTAATTTAATTTAATAAATTTAATTAGTTTATTTAGTTTCATTAAATATTTATATTTATATTTTTATTATTTAATTGTAGTTTAATTTTAGGTTAGTTTATTTAGTTTATTTATTTTAATTTAATTTAATTTATTTTCATTGCATTTCATTTTAAGTTAATTTATTGAATTTTTTTTTACTTTTTTTTTTTAGTTTATATCGTTTTATTTTATAATTTTATATAAAAAAAATATTTTTGCCACATTTAGAACAAGAATTATTTGATGGCATATATCACAGTGCTGCAACAAAATACGTAGTAATTGTTGTTTTCCACCTATTTCTCAAACAAATTAAATATATATAAAGACATGAAATTTATGATGGTTACTTTTATTTAAAAAAAAAAAGACAGGATAAACGTTTCACATTAACAAAAAATATATCTGAATGACGATGGAAAATTATTTCATATTTTGAGATTTTAATTTTCACAAACATTATAAACATTATAGTAGAGACTTTTATAATAGACACTTCAGTTAAATATACTTTATAGCTTATATTTAGACAGTGTTATGTTTTTGGTGGTTGAAGGAGCACATCTTTTAGAACAATATTAACTGAATATTACTTGAACAGATAATGTTAATATTACAACCTGAGTTTAATTAAACTATTTAGGCCACAATCATCAATAAAGAGGCAGATATTTTGCCTTTGGTATTAATTAATACATTTATCTACAACATCCATTAGGTAAAACCTGTGATCTAAGTATATCCTATTCATGGGTACCAGTTTATAAATCAAAAATGTTCCTCCTCACAAGCAACCCACCCTCTCTAGTGTGTGTGTGCACATGAATAAATGAGGGCAGCTGAGTTTCTGGAAAGCTCCATCTATAGTGCCCCTGATTTAACACAGTTTTTCACACACACATGCACACGTTTGTAGTCACTGATGCAACTTTTTATTCCAATAGACTCAAAAGTTAAGCATAAACTCATTTGACTTTTAAATATGTCTGACACGTTAATCAGCTAATATGTCATTTAGACTTTTACCGCTTAAAATTACCAGTCAACCATGACGGTCAACACTTCTAAGATAAGCCTATATTCGCCTGATGCATTGCATAATAATAAAACCTGTGGTCAGTTATGCATGCAGAACGAGTGAGTTTGCCCTTTGATCAGCAAGTGTCTCTTTCCCTCAGATGACGACAGCAGTAGTCAGGGGAAACCAGAGAGCATCACCGAGAGCTTCGGCCGGAGTCTTCATCCTGAGCTGATGAAGGTACTTGACATCATATCATTACAATGCTGACTGGAGTGCTTTGAGGGCTTCTTTGTGCATTTGTAAGTGTCTGTGTATAGATTGCTAATGGTGCTGAATATTTGACGATAAGCCATTAAATTATTAAAAAATAATACACTTGATGTGGTGATGCGTTCTCGATGGGAAGCAGAGTGACTGTTACAACTTGTGTGTAATTTATTTTCTAATAATTCAACAGTTATGAGTCAGTCATTCTGCATATACTGGAATTACAACGGTTTAGGTCTTTGTCAAGACATTTGTTGGGTTTATGGGTTTTTAAAAGTCCCGTGAAGTGAAGTTTGAAATGTGAATTTATTATATTCGATGTGTTACATAATCTCAACTGAAACATGAAAACCGGGTGGGAAATATAGCTCCTCCCCTTTTTAACAAAAAAACAGCCAATAGCATTTTGTTTTATTACAGCTCTGTCAGTGAGAGTGGTTGAGCTCAAGTACATCAAATTTAAAGCAAATTAGAAGCCTTTTAAGTAGGGCATGTCCAAACTAGGGCCCACGGGCATAAGTTGGCCCACCATCTAGGCATCATGGGATGTTTTCAAGGTATAGTGCTGTTTGGAAAAGTCAAGGTATTAAAACCGTCAAATTTTTCTGTCATACCTTTCCTAAGGTATGTTTAAGTTTTTTTTTATGTTTTTTTTTGTTCTTTAGGACAACAGTATCTTCAGTAAAAAAAATAATAAAAAATTGTACAGAAATCTGTGTTTTTGAAACAAATGAAGACATCAGAAATCAGTGATTCATTTGAATTATCTAGCCTGACAGGTCTCTTGATCCAAAATATTATAAAAGTTTTTCAAAATAAAAAATATTGTGTTCAAAGGGAAAAGTTTTAGTTTTTTACCCAGACGTAAGAATATATTTTAAAGGTGTAATCACAATATTGAAAACCGTGATGTTTTTTATCCAAGAGATAAATCCCCTATCTGAGAAGAGAGGGAGGGCTCTCAATGATATTTGTATTTGTTTTTTATACTGCATTAGTTAATACGATTTAAAGTAATTTTTTTTTCTATTTTTTAAAAAATATTATTAAATAAATTACGAAATTACCCATGGCGACTTTAATGTGATATCTATATCTATATATTGGTATAATTACCTTTGGCCCACAGCTCTCAATGACATGGTTTTTTTTTCCCATACGAAAAAGTTTGGGCACCCCTGCTATAGAGCATTTTATTGGTCAGAGAATTTGATGAGATCCTGAAGTATGAGCTGATGTCAAAAAAAGGGTTGATCTATTCGGGCGGAAGTAACAAACTGTAAGATTTGGATGTTTATATCTTCTAAATGCCAATTCTGTCACTGTTTTAAAGCACAATAGCTTATACTGTAGGTGTCCTTAAGGCTAACATACTGATACTAACATCTGAGCAAGCAATGTTTTCTCTTCACTGGAATGTTTAAGCATATCATGTAAAGACTTTTGCCTTGTTTAGATTTTTTTTGACAGATGTATGCTGTGGTACTGAGTTAAATATGACTATAAGGCCCCATTTACACTTCCAGTTAATATGACCCAATTCCTCAAATGTGACAGATTGGATCTGTTCTAGGATGCATTCGGTTATTCAGAGATCGGTATCAGGCCTCCTTTATATGTTGAAATAAATCATATATGTGACAATGGGACTATCATGTAAACAGGCAGATCGGATTCATTGAGGCATTCTGTTTTGTACGCCATTAAACTTGCAACTATGTGGTACTTCGCCGCGGTTTAATGACGAAGATGGAAGAGTGTGTTTGGAGACGCTGATGCAGTAAACAACAACAACAGAGGAAACATGGAGAAAGAAAGTGGTTATTCGCCACAATTTGTTCCCACTAGACCCGAGATCTCTCTCGTACCCACAAATTCCTCTGAATGCTGAAGGACACCATATATAAACCATGCCATGGCAGCCCTTACCCTTCTCCTCCACCTTAAAATCATTTTAAAGTTGGGCAAACTTTGCATATTTTGCAGAGCTAAAAGCAAGACGATATCTTACATCGTGGATAGTGAGATGCCGGAACCTGCCTTTATGCATGCGCGACATCGTAAATTGTATGGCAAGTGTAAACACATTAATTGGATATGGGTCACAATTAAAAGAACGTGTAAACAGACAGGCAAAAAAAATCAGATATAAGCAACAAATCGGAATTGGGCATCAAGACCTAACCGATAACACTGAACACTTGTCATTTTTGAAAACACAAGGCGCACTGTTGATATGAAAAACAAACAAAAAAAATGTTTGTTGTGCTTTTCATGTTGCTAGGCAACCAATGTATCAATGGTCTTAATGCCATTAATGACATCGGGAGATTTTTTCCACGGAGTTGTCTTTTTATTCATTTTTTTTTAACTGCAGGCATTCAGAGTGCTCTGATAAAAGTCAGAGTCACCTGGGACACATAAACAGCATGCAAAATGTTCACTGCCAAAAGAAAACTATTTTAAATAGGCACCCCTTACTGCAAAGAAATTCATTCGGTGTGATCTGGGCCTAATGCATCCTGCCTGGAACTACATTAGCTGTGCATTTATTTTAAAATAATTGCATACTTAAGAATGAGTTATACAATCTGTTCAACATCATAAAATCCAATTATATATATATATATATATATATATATATATATATATATATATATATTTAATATTTTCCAAATATGGATATTTATTCAATAAGCATGTTTCCACTTTAATCACCTCATCTTCGGGTATAGAAAAAGTTATCCTCTTTAGTTGAATGAACATATTTGTAGCATAAGTTCATGTAATATCTCAAAATACGCTTTAAATTTTGAATGGAAACATCATGCTGCATTGTTTAATTCAGACTAGTGCCATGTAAATAAATATTTGTTTTGTATTTTTAGCTAAGTCAGAACAAGTCAAACTTTATTTATAGAGCATTTCAAAAAACACAGAAGTGAGCCAAAGTGCTGTAGAGAAATATACCACAAAACAAGCATAATAGTATATAAAATACTTAAATATATAAGGTAAAATATAGCTAAGCTAACCAAAAAAGTATATAAACTAAAATCAGTTGGTGCTGTAAAATCAGCTGTCAAAAGCCAATGAAAAAGTTAAGACCTATTTTAAATGAAAACAAAGAAGAGGCCTGTCTAATGAGATATATTTAATATAACCACTTTCTATTTAATCAAAATGACATTAAATCATAGCGGTGCCAATACCCTAGTGGTTAGTGTGTTGAATCATGGCACCAAGGTGCTCACGACCGGAATTCGATTCCCAGCTCAAGATCCTTTGCTGATCCTTCCCCTATCTCTGCTCCCCATACTTTCCTGTCTATAAATCTCCACTGTCCTATCACAATAAAGGAAAAAACTCTTAAAAAAGGTAAACCTTATATCTCATCCTTTATTTTCTCAAGAAGGACACAAATAGAAAGGGAATAGAAAAGACTGTCAAAACTCTTGTTAATGAGGTCTCTATACACTGTGCTCAACTCCGTGCATCACTTCATTTTTTTTGTCCTGTTCTCTTCAGTATGCTAGAGAAACTGACCAGCTGAGTAAAATGAGCAGGAATGAGGGCCGACAGAAGATCTTCTCCCTCGATCCTGAGGTGCAGGTTAGTCAATTTCTCCCAATTATCACCTTCTGCATTACAAAGCGGAAAGCAGTCGGTAGCGCGCCGACAAATGGTGCACGTCAGGGCGTCCTGAGTTCAAATCCTGGCTCGAGGACATTTCCCTACCTCTACCCCCCCCCTCTCTATCTCTCTCTCTCTCTCTCTCTCCAACTTTGCTTCCTGTCTCAATACTGCAAAAAGCCCAAAAATAAATCTTAAAATAAAAAAAAAAATAGAAAGCGGAATGCAAAATGAGTTAATGAAATGTCCCTCTTTCCCTTTAGAGATTGGATTTCTCAGGCATCGAGCCTGACGTGAAGCCATTTGAAGAACGATTTGGCCGAAGAATCATGGTCAGTTGTCACAACTTGACCTTTAATCTGCAAGGATGCGTCAGTGAGAAGAATGACGGTGTCTTGACCAATGTGAGTAAACACATTTAAACACAAGGAATGGCAATATTTATTTCTAAAGCTACTGTAATGGTGATCACAGTCAAGACCAGTATTAGCTGGTACACTGTAATATATGATATCTTTGAATCATTTTCAACATAAATAATAAAAAAAAGTAAATAAGCCTTTTAGCTCAGTTGTACACAAAGGACTTCACTATTCTTATTTGTCGTCTATAGAGGACTTTTTTTAATGCATTTTTTCATATTTAGAAAGAGTTTTAAATCTTAAAGAGGTAATCCTTTCATAAATCCTAAAGATATATCTGACATTTCAAATCAGAAATGCTTAAGAGGGGATGTCATATTATTTTCTGAATGATTGTTTTTTTAAATTATTATTGTGTTTAAGGAAATGTTGAAATGACTAATTTAATAATGATTATAAATGTATATAGTTAGTAATATGGTCACACTTTATTTTGATGGTCTGTTTGTTGAATTTAAGTTACTTTGCAACTAATTCTCATTAGATCATTATAAGTAGACTGTTAGGTTGGGGTTAGGCTTAATGTAAGTTGACATGTACTTGCAAAGTTTCTTATAGTCATGTTTGTTGTAGGAGCAGTAACAACAGATATTAAGCAGACAGTCTACCAATACTCAAATGGACCTTCAAAATAAAGTGTTACCATCAATATGTATATAGTAACAACAACATAATAACAATAATTATTATAATACTATTAATATTATTTAATGAATATTTAAGGCATAATATATAGTTAAATTAATATTATTTTTATTACTAATACAACTACTAATGTAATTTTAAAATACTTTACATTAATAATATTTGTATAAAACTATATAATAATCAAATAAAAATAATTGTGTTGCCTTTTAATATTTTTACTGGTGCTGTGCAAAAATTAATTGTGATTAATCACATCCAAAATAAAAGTTTGTTTTCACAAAAGATATGTGCATGTATTATATATGTTTATTATATATATTTAATGCACACACACACACATTATAGCAAAACCATGCAAATCTTGTTTATGCATACATATTTAATAATTTATATAATTTGTGTCATGTATCTATATTTTATATCTAAATATAAATAAATAAAAAGCAAATACATGGCTGCATTTGAGTATTTGTCTTTAAATAATAAAAATACAACATACACACGCATATATATATATATATATATATATATATATATATATATATATATATATATATATATATATATATATATATATATATATATATATATATATATATATATATATATATATAACAAACCTTTTTTTTTTGGATGCGTTTAAACGCGATTAGTCTTTGCCAAGCACAAATTTTTATATATATTTTTATCTGATGTACTGAACAGAGCATGCACAATAAAATGGATGCATTTTCTGAAACGTGATTCCTAAGCTACAAACTCTACATTCAAAATGTTTTTAAAAGTTAAATATACAGTTGAAGTCAGAATTATTAGCCCCCCTGTTTATTTTTTTCCCCAATTTTTGTTTAACGGAGAGATTTTTTCAACACATTTCTAAACAATAGTTTTAATAACTAATTTCTAATAACTGATTTCTTTTATCTTTGCCATGATGACAGTAAATAATGTTTGACTAGATATTTTTCAAGACACTTCTATACAGCTTAACGTGGCACTTAAAGGCTTAACTGGGTTAATTAGGTTAACTAGGCTGATTAGGGTAATTAGGCAAGTTACTGTATGATGATAGTTTGTTCTGTAAACCATATATATATATAGCTTAAAGGGGCTAATAATTTTGACCTTATATTGGTGTTTAAAAAATGTAAAACTACTTTTATTCTGGCCGAAATCAAACAAATAAGACTTTCTCCGGAAGAAAAAAAATATTATCAGACATACTGTGAAAAATTCTTTGCTCTGTTAAACATCATATGGGAAATATTTAAAAAATAAATTAAAAAATAAACGGGGGGCTAATCGTTCTAACTTCAACTGTATGTGTGTTGACTACTGTATAGCTTTCTCTACATGGTGCGTCAAACTACCACAAACACACAAAGAGCGCCAGCAGTTAAACTGAAGGACGATAAAGTTGATAATTGGAAGTGATGATGAATGAGAGATTCTTGGCATGAGGACAGTGGAATCATCCAAAACGCTGTGATGAATGCTGGCGTTGGGAAAACTACTGAACACTTCAGGACTTTCCCACACTTTGTTTGCAGGATCTAGAGAGACAATACTAATAGCAATGGAGTGAAAATACATTACAGAGAAATATGCTGGTTATGTACATATGCCTTGTGCTATTTAAAGGGGTTGTGAACTTATTTTCTACTGTTCTCTGAAGTCCAATTATAATGTTAAATCTGTCAATCTGTCTGCAACAAACTGTTTAATCCTGAGCATATTCATCTTATTCTTCACAAATGAACGGGCACAGTTATTGGATTGTTTTGGCTCGAGACTTGCTGTCTCATTCACTTTTATTGATTTTTAGACGTTAAAAACAGCTCGTTATGCTGCTTGGTGTTGCAAATTGATATTTTATCTTATTCTTCTACTTTTTATGTATAGTCATAAACACACTAGTTTGATGTTTTTCTACCTTTTATTATAGGCAATTCCCCCATTCTTGCAAAACAAATGGGCACACTTCCACATTACATAATAAGGTTAATATCGTAAACCCCGTCTTCATCACATGTTGTGTTATTGCTGTGCTAGCCCTGCATTCGCAATGTCAAATAAAGATGGGATGACTTCATTCTGTGAGTTTTGGTTTGTGCACAGGTGGAGCCGTTCTTCATCAGCCTGGCGTTGTTCGATCTGTCCAAAGGCTGTAAGATCTCGGCAGACTTTCACGTTGACCTCAACCCTCCCTGCGTGAGGGAAATGATTCAGACGGGCTCTGCTGGAACGCCGACAGAAGCAGGAGAAGATGAAAACGACCCAGTCAAGATGAACGGACATGGCCTGCCGCTTCTCCAGAGAGTCGCAGAGTCTCTTTTACACTTCCCCACTCAGGTAAAAGATCATGACACGTACATTATGTAATATTGGGACAGGTTTGTAAAAAAAATCTGAGAAGTCACTTTAAAAAAAAAACCTCTTCAATGCCAAAGTACTAAAATGACCAACTAAAAGGTAATTGTATATCTTGCAATAAAAGTTCTTGGTGGTTGTCAAGGTGTCTCTACTGTATGTGGTTGTTAAGATATACTGGAGTATTTAGTGTATTGCTCTGTAAAAAAGTTTTTATTATAATGTAATGTAAAGTCATGTAATTTATCATCATTTAATCTGACGCAATGTAATTTAAAGTTATAATAATCCTTGTATAAGACAGTTACATCACTGTGGTAAACCACGCAGCAGCACCTTGGCAATCACGTAAAACTCATATTATGTTATGTTATATATTATATTATATTATATTATATTATATTATATTATATTATATTATATTATATTATATTATATTATATTATATTATATTATATACCCAACAGGCTGTTGTATAATGGTTATTTCACACCAGATTTACATGTTAAGTCAATGCAAAGATGCAATTAGACATCCTGTGCTGACTTTTTTGCGCAATTGAGGCAAATGAAATTGAGTGTTTGGCCACTAATTGAGCGTTTTGGTCACTTGATGTGCTTAATGCATGATTCACTTGAAATGTGTGAGTTGAAAAATTTGAACTTTGGCTCCAGTCAAGAGCTTACTCTAGTAGCAGTGGTCATCCAGTCAAAAGCATGCTCTAGTAGCGGCCGCCATCTAGTCAGGGGCTTGCCCTAGTAGCATCCGTCATCCAGTCAGGAGCTTGCTCTAGTAGTGGCCATCATCCAGTCTTGCTCTAGTACAGGGTGTCTGCGGAGTCCTAAAAAGTAATAAAAGTTGATAAATCAATTTTGAGAAAATTAAGGCTCTTAAAAGGCATACAAAGTCTTATTTGCGTTTTACGAGGTCTTACATTTTGTTCAAGCCTTGTCCAAAGTGTTTGACTCCAAAAAA